>NC_041384.1:293121979-293171950 GCF_002162155.2 Triticum dicoccoides
CAGTGGGCCCCGGTGCCCCCTAACCTTTTAATTAAACTAATTTAACCCCTGTTTAACCCCCCCTGTCACTGACGTGTGGGTCCCACATGTCAGGTTTGACCCGGACCAGCCCAGTTGACCGCTGACGTCGTGATGACGTCATGCTGACGCAATTATATATTTTCTGGAATTAAAATAATTCAGAAAATCTGGGAAATGATTTAAACTGAAAAAATTCATAACAATTCAACCGTAGCTCAGATTTAAATAATTTATATATGAAAAATTATCAGAAAAATGCAATCTTTCCATCTGTACTAGTTTCATGCATGAAAAACCAACTTATACATGCTGAATACGGGAAAACACATTATGGCATATATAAGAGACTTAATTTAGTAATGCATTTGAACCTTTGGTTCAAATGGACTTCAAACCAAATGTTTACCAATTGCATTAGCTCAAACAGCATCACATCTACATGCCATGTTCATGCATCATATTGTTGCACATGATTGTGTATTGATTGCCGGCACCGTTCCTTCTCGATAGGTCCTGCTCCAGAGACGTTCCAGAGTACCTGTCTGTGAAGCAGTGCCTTCCTTGTTGATTTACCAGGCAAGCAAACCCCCTTGTTCATTTCGATAAAACCCTACTCTCTCGCTCCTGCTCTCAGTTATTGCATTAGGACAACAACGGTTCATCTGCTACATTGTGCTGCGGTAGTTGAACCCATTCCTCTGCATGACCTGTCATTGCCACAGTAAATAGTTGAAACCCACTAGCATGTGTAGGAGTTGATTGAAGCCACTGATGTGTTCCTACCATGCTATGCCTGCTATTGTTTAGAGTTGTGTCAGGTCTGATTCATTGGGAATGAATTGGAGTGTCACGATATGTTCTGATGCTGAGAGTTAAGTGTGTGAACACGATTTGGTAAAGGTAGCGGTGAGAGGCCATGTAGGAGTACATGGTGGGTTGTCTCATTGGAACCGTCCTTAAGCACTAAGTTCTATGTATGTTGTCCAATGACTCGATACTACCACACATTGGGTTCCGGTAACTCGACCCCTCTCGACTTATTAATCAACTTGGTCTCTGTCCAGAAGTCGCAACTAGTTTCTGGTGTTTGTAGGTAGTGCTATTTTTCTACCAAGTGGCACCCGGCAGGGTGGGCTTGGGACAGACTAGGCACACGTGGCCTGGTGTACCGAGTGGCACCCGGATGGTGGGCTCGGGAACCCTGTACACATCGTTTGGGGCTGTAAGCGACACCCCGGCCGGATCTCCTTGCGGATGGAACCCGAATAGGCGATAAACCTGGACTAGAGTCTTGTGTGGTTAGTCAGGTCGTGGCCGACACCCTCGCCAGGCTTCCGCTTGAAGGTTGCCGAGATACATGATGTGTACATGGCGGTAAGTGGCGAGAGCGTGTGTGAAGAAGTACACCCCTGCAGGGTTAACATGATATATTCGAATAGCCGGGTCCGCGGTTATGGACTTCTTGGATGCTTACATGGTACATAGAAAACTTGAAGTGGATACTCTAAAATGCTCAAGACAAGTGTGAGTGCTATGGATGGCCTTCTCGTAGGGAGACGGGGATGAGTCCGTAGTAGTGTATTGTGTGGTGGTTAGTGGACTCGTGTACATTGTTTCACCTCCAGAGTTTCTGGTAGTCGTAGAACAGGATAGCCACAGAGTCAAAGCTGGCTTGCTGCAACTAAACCCCACATTACCTCTTGATACAGATGCATGTATGATAGGATCTGATGTAAGTCTTGCTGAGTACCTTTGTACTCATGTTGCTTTATTTATGTTTTGCAGCGGAGACTTCGGTCTTACTAGGGTTCTCATGGACTCCGACTAGTAGCTAGTACCTCAGCTACGATCTTGATCGGATGTTGTAGATAGTCAGGCTCTTCAGCCTTTTCCATTTGTAGATGTCTGTACCCAGACATGTAATGCTTCCGCTTGTTGCTTGATTGCTCTGACTGTTGGGTCATGTGACCCCTGTTTGTAATTATGCTGTGACGGCTCTTCTGAGCCTTTATCTATATGATTGTTGAGTTATGCTGTGATGCCATGTTGTACAGCACATACTTGCATGTTATGCGTACGTGTAATGTGTATTGCTATGTGTGGGATCTGACTATCTAGTTGTTTATTCTTAGTAGCCTCTCTTACCGGGAAATGTCTCCTAGTGCTTCCACTGAGCCCTGGTAGCGTGCTACTGCTCCGGAACACTTAGGCTGGCCGGCATGTGTCCTTCTTCGATCCTGTGTCTGTCCCTTCGGGGAAATGTCACGCGATGAATACCGGAGTCCTGCTAGCCCGCTACAGCCCGGTTCACCGGAGTCCTGTTAGCCCAGTGCTACAGCCTGGATTCACTCGCTGATGACCGACACGTTCGATGCTGGGTCATGGATGCCTGTCCCTGTAAGTTAGTGCCACTTTGGGTTTACGACTAGTCATGTCAGCCCGGGCTCTTTACCATATGGATGCTAGCGACACCATCATATACGTGTGCCAAAAGGCGCAAACGGTCCCGGGCAAAGGTAAG
This sequence comes from Triticum dicoccoides, assembly GCF_002162155.2. NCBI lineage: Eukaryota > Viridiplantae > Streptophyta > Magnoliopsida > Poales > Poaceae > Triticum > Triticum dicoccoides. Next base: position 293,124,522 of record NC_041384.1, read on the forward strand.
GCGACACCCGTGGGGATACCGTGCGTGAGGCCGCAAAGTGATATGAGGTGTTACATGCTAGATCGATGTGGCATTGAGTCGGGGTCCTGACAGCTTTGGTATCAGAGCCTGACTGCCTGTAGGTTTACCAAGCCAACTGGTCGAAGTTGAGTCTAGAAATTCTTTAGTTATGTAAGGGAATTGATTGTGGGAAGGAACGTAAGGCTCTTTTACTCCTTTACCTCATGGCCTTCTGATCTGAGTCATCCTATCTTTCCGACGGGATTAAGGAACTAGGCTTTCTCTTCCGTCTATCAGGATCACGTGTTACTACTCCGTAGTCCCATAGGATTGGTTGATCAGAGTCATATCCCAGTTTTGAGTATTTCTGGTGTAGTCTGCTTAGTATGATCTCAGAACCTTGAGTAATGCTGATGAGTATGTTACCACCCCATTTTTAGTAGGATGTCTCATTCTGAGCATTTTACTGCCGTTATGCTGCCGAAATTTTCCTAGGAGTTCGAGAGATACTAATTCCTTGTCCTACATTCTATAGCCTATAGTTAATGTTGACTCCGTCCCTGGTTTCGTTTCTCAGGATGTCATCAAGTTCTGTTGCTCGTAGCCAGAACCATGGATATGGTAGGGATGAGGATCCTCCTGACCAGCCTTCGTTGATAGAGTTCATGCTAGAGATGGAGAGGAACAAGCGTGAGTCTAACCGCTTGTTGGCACGTATCGAGAAGAACACCGCACATCAGTTCAAAGGATCTGTGACCATTCATGACTTTATCCGCTTGCACCCACCCACCTTTCATCATTCCATTGAGCCACTCGATGCAGATGACTGGCTCCGTAGCATCACCCATAAGCTGCGTTCCGCGAACGTAGCTGAAGATGACAAGGTCACTTATGCCACATATCACCTGGAAGGTCCTGCTAGTCTTTGGTGGCAGAACTATGAGACTATGCTTCCAGCTGGCCAGATTCCTACCTGGAAGGATTTCACTGAGGCTTTTCGCGAACATCACATTCCCCAGGCCCTTCTTGATCGCAAGAGAGAAGAGTTCTGTAGTTTCACCCAGAGTAAGATGGCTGTTGATGCTTATAGCAGAGAGTTCGAGAACCTCGCCCGTTATGCCACAGAAGAAGTGTCCACGGACGCCAAGAAGCAGGCTAGGTTCCGGAAGGGTCTCAACCCCAAGTTGCGTCGTGGTCTCCACCTGCATCATTGTGATACATTCCAAGCTCTTGTGAACAAGGCCATCAATGCAGAGACAGCTCAGCTCACTTACGAGGAGTCCCGTAAGCACACCCGTAATTTGGGATCTTCCTCTGGCTCCAGTTCCCAGAAGCGCCGGATTTGGGTTCCAAACTCCGCTCTTCCTTCCGGTTATACACCGAGGTCATCTCATGTGGTGCCTCCTCCAGCTCAGTCGTATGTTCCACCCAGGCCTACTGGTAGACCGTTTGTTAGTGCGGGTCCCCGTCCAACCTCAGGGACTTGCTTCACATGCGGGAAGCCAGGACACTATGCACGTGACTGCTCTCAGACTAGTTATGCTCCACCCCAGCCCGAGAAGACTGTTGGCTGTATTAAGCCATCACGCAAGATGACCAGTGTTAAGTCAGGCCCCACTGAACGTGGACGTGTGCATCACGTCTCAGCTAAAGACGCTCATGATGATCCAGATGTCGTTCTTGGTACACTCCTTGTCAATTGTCACCCAGCATCAGTTCTATTCGATACTGGAGCATCTCACTCCTTCATTTCTGAAGGTTATGCTCGTTTGCACGACATGTCATTTTGTGATATGCCAACTCCGCTTGAAATCCAAACCCAGGGTCTAGATGGCAGACCACCAGAATCAGCCATGGTAACAAAATTCTTGTTGATAGACTTGTATTCCTTGCATCACTTGTAGCCCTCAAGTCCTCAGATATTAACATCATCTTGGGTACGGATTGGATGACAGCTCATCATGCCCAGATTGATTGTTACACAAGATCTGTTCAGCTTACACACCCATCTGGCAAGATAGTCACCGTCTCCACTAGAGTTGCAAAGCGTCAGCTCTATTCTCTTAATGCCAGCCCTCTTCCAGACCTTGAAGATATCCCTGTAGTCCGTGACTTTCCGGATATCTTTCCAGAGGAACTGCCAGGTGTTCCACCTGACAGAGAGGTAGAGTTCGTCATAGATCTTATCCCAGGAACAGCTCCAATCTCCCGGAGACCTTACAAGATGGCACCCCTAGAACTAGCCGAGCTTAAGAAACAACTCGATGAGTCCTTGCAAAAGGGTTTCATCCGTCCTAGTTCTTCTCCTTGGGCTTGCCCCGTCCTCTTTGTCAAGAAGAAAGACGGTACGGACCGGATGGTCGTTGATTATCGTCCCGTTAATTTGGTCACGATAAAGAACAAGTATCCGCTCCCCAGGATCAACGACCTGTATGATCAGCTCGTTGGATCCTCAGTTTTCTCCAAGATGGATTTGAGGTTAGGATACCACCAAATCAAAATCAGAAACGGGGACATTCCCAAGACAGCTTTTGTCACTCGTTATGGTCAGTACGAGTACACCGTCATGTCCTTTGGCCTAACCAACGCCCCAGCCACATTCTCCCGCCTGATGAACTCGATCTTCATGGAGTACTTAGATAAGTTCGTCGTGGTTTACCTCGATGACATTCTTATTTACTCGAAGAACGAGGAAGAGCATGCCGAACATCTTAGACTTGTGTTAGAAAAACTCAGAGAGCACCGCCTTTATGCCAAGTTCTCCAAGTGTGAATTTTGGTTGTCAGAAGTGACCTACTTAGGCCACGTAATCTCTGGTAAGGGCATTGCTGTCAATCCCGAGAGAGTCAAGGCCGTTCTCGATTGGACTCCACCTGAAACAGTCAAACAAGTTAGGAGCTTCCTTGGTCTGGCCAGCTATTGTCGCCGCTTTGTTGAAAACTTCTCCAAAGTAGCCAAACCCCTCACGGAACTTCTCAAGAAAGATAAAAAGTTTGAGTGGTCCCCACAGTGTGAGTACAGTTTTCAGGAACTGAAAAGACGCCTGACTTCTGCTCCCATACTTGTGCCACCGGATTTCACTAAAAACTTTATTATCTACTGCGACGCCTCACGACAGGGACTAGGTTGCATTCTTATGCAGGATCGTCATGTGATTGCCTATGCATCTCGACAGTTGCATCCACATGAGGAGAATTATCCTACACATGATCTAGAACTTGCAGCCGTAGTCTATGCACTCAAGACCTGGCGACATTACCTTCTTGGTAAACGTTGCGAGATCTACACCGATCACCAGAGTCTCAAGTATATCTTCACCCAACCAGATTTGAACCTTAGGCAAAGACGTTGGTTGGAGTTGATCACAGATTATGATCTAGGAATTACCTACACCCCAGGCAAAGCCAATGTCATGGCTGATGCTCTAAGCCGTAAATCCTATTGCAACAATCTCATGTTGCAACAAGGCCAACCACTTCTCCATGAGGAATTCTGTAAGCTTAACCTTCACATTGCTCCTCACGGATTCCTTTCTACCTTGGTGGCGAAACCTACCCTTGTGGATCTTATCATCGAAGCCCAGAAACATGATACGGGGATTACCCGGATCAAGAGAAAAATTAAGAAGGGAGTTGGTGGATGTTTCTCTATGGATGATCGTGGTGTTGTTTTCTTTGAGAATCGCTTGGTGGTTCCCAAGAAGCAACATCTTCGGCAGTTGATTCTTAAGGAGGCGCATGAATATCCTCTCACGATTCATCCCGGTAGCACTAAGATGTATCAGGACCTACGCCAGAGGTTCTGGTGGACTAGGATGAAGAGAGAAATCGCTGAGTTCATTGCTAAATGTGACGTATGTCGTCGCGTTAAGGCAGAGCATCAAAGACCTGCTGGCACCCTTCAGCCTTTAGCTATTCCTGAATGGAAATGGGATAAAGTTGGTATGGACTTCATCACCGGCTTTCCCAGGACCAAGAGAGGGAATAACGCTATCTTCGTAGTCGTTGATCGTCTTTCCAAAGTGGCTCACTTCCTCCCTGTTCGAGAAAATATCACTGCTAGTCAGCTTGCTGACTTATATATTTCTCGAATAGTGTCACTTCATGGTGTTCCACTAGAGATCAATTCAGACCATGGCAGTCTTTTCACTTCTCATTTCTGGGAGAGTTTCCAAACTGCCATGGGAACCCATCTTTCCTTCAGTACCGCTTTCCACCCTCAGTCGAGTGGTCAGGTGGAACGGGTCAATCAAATTCTCGAAGACATGCTCAGAGCTTGCATTATCTCATTCGGTATGGATTGGGAGAAATGTCTTCCTTTTGCCGAGTTTGCTTATAACAATAGCTACCAATCCAGCCTCAAGAAAGCTCCTTTTGAGGTTCTCTATGGACGAAGATGTCGAACACCTTTGAACTGGTCAGAAACCGGTGAAAGACAATTCTTTGGACCGGACATGATCCAGGAGGCAGAAGAGCAAGTTCGCATCATTCGTGAGAATCTGAAAACAGCCCAGTCTCGTCAGAAAAGCCAGTACGATCGTCATCATAAGGATATGACTTATGAAATTGGCGACCAAGCTTACCTTCGGGTTACTCCTTTGAAGGGTACCCATCGTTTCGGTATCAAGGGCAAGTTGGCTCCTCGTTACATTGGTCCCTTTCGCATTCTCGCTAAACGAGGAGAGGTTGCCTACCAATTGGAACTACCCCCACATCTTTCTCGAGTTCATGATGTCTTCCACGTCTCTCAACTCAGGCGTTGCTTCTCGGATCCCATCCGCGGAGTGGACCACGAAACGCTTGATCTCCAAGATAACCTCACATACCGAGAGTACCCGGTTCGCATTCTTGATCAAGCAGAGTGTGTTACCCGACGTCAGAACATCAAGATTCTCAAAGTTCAGTGGTCTCATCATTCCGAGAGAGAAGCTACTTGGGAGCGAGAAGATCGTCTGCGACTGGAGTACCCCGCTTTCTTTCCGTCGACCCCTGAATCTCGAGACGAGATTCTTTCAAGTGGGGGCGACTTGTCACATCCCTAGTCTGGTATGACTTAGACTAGCTAGCTATTTGTGCATCATATTTAAATTTCATTTAAATTTGAAATGAGGATTGGTGGAACCCTCAGAATCATTTTTGAAAATGACCCAAATAAAAATTTCTCCAAAAGGGTCCAAGAAAATGCTCATGATGCCCTCTAAAAATATTGGACAGAGATAAAAATCAACACAATATTTTTAGGAGCTCATGGATATTTATTTTGGCCATTTGGATTAATTCGATAAATATTTGCATTGGAAATATATTTCTATATATATGAAATATGATCCAAAAATTATGTCATTTATAAAGGAGCTCTGGAATAATATATCTAGCTCCTGCAAAAATTGGCATAAGGTAATAAATTGATTTAGTATTTTATTAAATCAAAACAAATGTCAGAAAAAAAAATAGAAAACAGAAATAAAAGAAGGAGGGGCTTACCTGGGGCTTCCCCTGTGCAGCCCAGCCGCAGCAGGCCGGCCCAGCCAGCAGGCGGCCCAGCCCACCTGGCCCCCCTCCTCTGTCGTCTTCCTCCCCGATAGGGGAACGGCGCGTGCCGACGCGCGCGCACCGCCGCGCCTCCACCTCCTGCTTCCCCTGGCCACCTCCTGCTTCCTCCTCGTCGCCTGGAACGCCCCGGACGACGCCACGCAGCCCCGACCGCTCTCTCACTCTCTCCCTCCTCCTCTCCCCCTGCTCTCTCTCTCTCACCCGAGAACCACCGCCGCCACCGACGGGCATCACCGTAGCCACCGCCTCTCCCACGCCTTCCCGACACGCTCCCCAGATCCGCCACGACCCCCTCTACCTCCTCGTCGAGCCACGCAAGACGGAGCACCCCGTGGAGCCGTCACCGTCGCCAAATTCGCCTCCGGCCGCCGTGGATCCTCGCCGGCGATTCGGAAGCTACCGGGCATCCCCGACCTCGCCCTCGCGCTCGCTGGTTCCGCTTTGAGCCCCCGCACCGAACCCCCTCCTCCCCGTGTCCGTTTGCCCCGTCTAGCTAGCTCGCCACCGCGCCCGTAAGCTCCTCGCCGCTGGCCATGGCGCCACGGTGGCACGAGCCCAAGCCGGTCACTCCCGCGCGCGTCACCGTGTTCCTGGTGACGCCAGGAGGCCGTAGGAGCCCTCCGCTTCCACTGCCGTGCACCACAACGCCGCGGCCGCAAGTTGCCGAGCTCCGGCCGCCGCCGCGAGCCTTGCTCCGGCGAGCTCCGGCCTTCCCCGCTCCTCCCACCTGTCCCACCAGATGCGCGAGAGCCCGGGCTACGCCCCGGTGCTCTCAGACGCCGTCCCTGTGGCCTGTGGCGCGGACTCCGCCGCGTCCAGAGGTCACCGGTGGCGAGCCCCGTCGCCTGAGCCCTGCCATGTGGGGCTGGCCCGTCAGGTGATTAGCTTAGTGCTAATCACCGTTAACTAACCCCCCCTGACACTGACAGTGGGCCCCGGTGCCCCCTAACCTTTTAATTAAACTAATTTAACCCCTGTTTAACCCCCCCTGTCACTGACGTGTGGGTCCCACACGTCAGGTTTGACCCGACCAGCCCAGTTGACCGCTGACGTCATGATGACGTCATGCTGACGCAATTATATATTTTCTGGAATTAAAATAATTCAGAAAATCCGGGAAATGATTTAAACTTCAAAAATTCATAACAATTCAACCGTAGCTCAGATTTAAATAATTTATATATGAAAAATTATCAGAAAAATGCAATCTTTCCATCTGTACTAGTTTCATGCATGAAAAACCAACTTATACATGCTGAATATGGGAAAACACATTATGGCATATATAAGAGACTTAATTTAGTAATGCATTTGAACCTTTGGTTCAAATGGACTTCAAACCAAATGTTTACCAGTTGCATTAGCTCAAACAGCATCACATCTACATGCCATGTTCATGCATCATATTGTTGCATATGATTGTGTATTGATTGCCGGCACCGTTCCTTCTCGATAGGTCCTGCTCCAGAGACGTTCCAGAGTACCTGTCTGTGAAGCAGTGCCTTCCTTGTTGATTTACCAGGCAAGCAAACCCCCTTGTTCATTTCGATAAAACCCTACTCTCTCGCTCCTGCTCTCAGTTATTGCATTAGGACAACAACGGTTCATCTGCTACATTGTGCTGCGGTAGTTGAACCCATTCCTTTGCATGACCTGTCATTGCCACAGTAAATAGTTGAAACCCACTAGCATGTGTAGGAGTTGATTGAAGCCACTGATGTGTTCCTACCATGCTATGCCTGCTATTGTTTAGAGTTGTGTCAGGTCTGATTCATTGGGAATGAATTGGAGTGTCACGATATGTTCTGATGCTGAGAGTTAAGTGTGTGAACACGATTTGGTAAAGGTAGCGGTGAGAGGCCATGTAGGAGTACATGGTGGGTTGTCTCATTGGAACCGTCCTTAAGCACTGAGTTCTATGTATGTTGTCCAATGACTCGATACTACCACACATTGGGTTCCGGTAACTCGACCCCTCTCGACTTATTAATCAACTTGGTCTCTGTCCAGAAGTCGCAACTAGTTTCTGGTGTTTGTAGGTAGTGCTATTTTTCTACCAAGTGGCACCCGGCAGGGTGGGCTTGGGACAGACTAGGCACACGTGGCCTGGTGTACCGAGTGGCACCCGGATGGTGGGCTCGGGAACCCTGTACACATCGTTTGGGGCCGTAAGCGACACCCCGGCCGGATCTCCTTGCGGATGGAACCCGAATAGGCGATAAACCTGGACTAGAGTCTTGTGTGGTTAGTCAGGTCGTGGCCGACACCCTCGCCAGGCTTCTGCTTGAAGGTTGCCGAGATACATGACGTGTACATGGCGGTAAGTGGCGAGAGCGTGTGTGAAGAAGTACACCCCTGCAGGGTTAACATGATCTATTCGAATAGCCGGGTCCGCGGTTATGGACTTCTTGGATGCTTACATGGTACATAGAAAACTTGAAGTGGATACTCTAAAATGCTCAAGACAAGTGTGAGTGCTATGGATGGCCTTCTCGTAGGGAGACGGGGATGAGTCCGTAGTAGTGTATTGTGTGGTGGTTAGTGGACTCGTGTACGTTGTTTCACCTCCAGAGTTTCTGGTAGTCGTAGAACAGGATAGCCACAGAGTCAAAGCTGGCTTGCTGCAACTAAACCCCACATTACCTCTTGATACAGATGCATGTATGATAGGATCTGATGTAAGTCTTGCTGAGTACCTTTGTACTCATGTTGCTTTATTTATGTTTTGCAGCGGAGACTTCGGTCTTACTAGGGTTCTCATGGACTCCGACTAGTAGCTAGTACCTCAGCTACGATCTTGATCGGATGTTGTAGATAGTCAGGCTCTTCAGCCTTTTCCATTTGTAGATGTCTGTACCCAGACATGTAATGCTTCCGCTTGTTGCTTGATTGCTCTGACTGTTGGGTCATGTGACCCCTGTTTGTAATTATGCTGTGATGGCTCTTCTGAGCCTTTATCTATATGATTGTTGAGTTATGCTGTGATGCCATGTTGTACAGCACATACTTGCATGTTATGCGTACGTGTAATGTGTATTGCTATGTGTGGGATCTGACTATCTAGTTGTTTATTCTTAGTAGCCTCTCTTACCGGGAAATGTCTCCTAGTGCTTCCACTGAGCCCTGGTAGCGTGCTACTGCTCCGGAACACTTAGGCTGGCCGGCATGTGTCCTTCTTCGATCCTGTGTCTGTCCCTTCGGGGAAATGTCACGCGATGAATACCGGAGTCCTGCTAGCCCGCTACAGCCCGGTTCACCGGAGTCCTGTTAGCCCAGTGCTACAGCCTGGATTCACTCGCTGATGACCGACACGTTCGATGCTGGGTCATGGATGCCTGTCCCTGTAAGTTAGTGCCACTTTGGGTTTACGACTAGTCATGTCAGCCCGGGCTCTTTACCATATGGATGCTAGCGACACCATCATATACGTGTGCCAAAAGGCGCAAACGGTCCCGGGCAAAGGTAAGGCGACACCCGTGGGGATACCGTGCGTGAGGCCGCAAAGTGATATGAGGTGTTACATGCTAGATCGATGTGCCATTGAGTCGGGGTCCTGACACTGATCCCCTTGAGGGCACAGTACGGCCAGGGTATCCCCCAGGGCAGGACCCTCCGGTGGAGATTTCTTCCGCCATTTGGAGACCATTGTCTCCGGATCCTCAGAGGCGGTTCTCTTCCGTCCATGGGGAGAGGAAGTTTCAGTTCCTCCCGCCCGGCTAACCTCCTTCGCGGAGGTGCTAGCCTCCTTGTTCCCCCCTTTATCTTGTCCTGAGGGTGCTTGATAAGGCGCGATCTCCAGCATCCTGGTTAGCACGGGATTTGGTGAGGCCTCAGGGAGGGGGCCGAACACCTGATCAACTCTGCCTTCGCTATCCAATCCTGGGTCAAAGAGCGGCTTTTTTAGGGCAATGTTGCGATAAATAAATGGGTAGTGTGTTCGGATGCAGGGCTACTTACTTGGGTATCCAGGAGATTGCAGCTCAGACCTGCATCCTCAGTGATGTCCGGACACATCATTTGTGGTCCGAAGAACAATTTTTACAGCTCTTCGTGCGTCATGCCGAGGAAATGTTGAATAGCTCGCGGCTCTTCCGGGTTGGATTCTCACATGCGAAGGGGCCGGCGTTTGCAAGGCTGGACTTGACGAACTAGCATGACTTGCACTACCATAACCAGACTGAAATCTCTCTCAAAGAGATCTCGGATACGGCTTTGCACTATTTGCACGTCCTTGGCTGGACCCCAGCTCAGCCCCCTGCTGATCCATGACATCAGTTGTGGTCGGGGGCCTGAGCGAAACGTGGGGCAGCTACCCACTTGGCACTTCGGGGAGCTGTGATGTAGAACCACTCCTGTTGCCACAATCCGGACACCTCTGTGAAGTAACCCTCAGGCCATGGAGCGTTAGCAATTTTTCTTATTGAAGCTCCTTCGCACGCTGCGTGTTGCCCCTCAATCATCTTCGGATTCACATCAAAGGTCTTGAGCCACAGGCCGATGTGAGGGGTAATGCGGAGGAAGGCCTCACATACAACAATAAATGTCAAGATGTGAAGAAGGGAATCCGGGGCCAGATCGTGAAAATCTAGCCCGTAATAGAATATAAGACCCCTAACAAAGGGATCCAGAGCGAGGCCTAGTCCTCGAAAGAAGTGGGAGACGAACACAACACTCTCGTTTGGTTCGGCAGTAGGGATGACTTGCCCTTGTGTAGGCAGTCGATGCAAAATTTTGGTGGTCAGATATCTGGCCTCTCTCAACTTATTGATGTCCTCCTCCATGACGGAGGAAGGCATCCACCGTCCTTGAAGGTTGGATCCGGACATAGTTGAAGATCCGAAGTGCCTAAACCTGAGCTTTGGGTGTTGGAACTCGAGGCGGGAGGAGGATTCGATTAAGATCGAGAGGACAAGACCTTGTCCCCTTTATAAAGAGGGTGAATATCAAGCATCTTCCTCGTGGCCGTTTGGGACTTGCCTAAGATCTAGGAGTCCTACCAATGGGCACGGTTGGGTTACCCACGTCCGTATTGATGAGAATCCCATAATAAAGGGGACATGATCTCTGCTTCGACAAGATGTGCCAAGAAAACCGCCTCGCGGAACACGCTGAGATTGGTTATGGAAAACAATTCAAATAAAGACCTGGCTGTGGTGTGATGTCACACTACGGGGTACATCAGCAGATTAGATTTATGGAAATATTATTCTCTCTAAAGTGGTATGTGGAACTTGTTTTGAAGAGCCGGGCACGATCTTGGTGTTCAAAGCCTTCTATGAAGTATTCGTAGGAGGAACCCGCCTAGCAATCATCGTCATTGAAGCATGGTTCAGGGGCTACTGAGGGAGTCCTGGATTAGGGGGTATCCGGACAGCCGGATTATATCCTTTGGCCGGACTGTTGGACTATGAAGATACAAAATTGATGACTTCATCCTGTGTCCGGATGGAACTCTCCTTGGCGTGGAAGGCAAGCTTGGCAATATGGATATGTAGATCTCCTTCATTGTAACCGCCTCTATGTAACCTAGCCCCCTCTGGTGTATATATAAACCGGAGAGTTTAGTCCGTAGGACCAACAACAACCAATCATACCATAGGCTAGCTTTTAGGGTTTAGCCTCTTTGATCTCGTGGTAGATCAACTCTTGTACTACTCATATTATCAAGAATAATCAAGCAGGACGTAGGGTATTACCTCCATCAAGAGGGCCCGAACCTGGGAAAACATTGTGTCCCCTGCCTCCTGTTACCATCTGCCTAGATGCACAGTTCGGGACCCCCTACCCGAGATCCACCGGTTTTGACACCGACAATGGTCTTCATACATTTTTTGGGGTCATCTCTGGTAGGTAAACCGAATCAATGAGGGACCACTACCTGTGCTATCCTGCAATTCTCACAAACACATTAGTCACTCAACCAAGTTTGTCGTCAATACTCCAAAACCAACTAGGGGTGGCACTAGATGCACTTACAGCAGGAAGCCAGACCATGGTTACAACGGTCCGTATGTTGTCCATGGTTATTGTGGCCTAGTTTTAAAAAATAGGTTATTGTGGCTACTAGCAAACGGCAGAAAAGGAACGACATTGACTACAAGCAAACAAATAAACAAGACAATAAGGAAATAAATATGCAAGCAACTTACGGTAGGCTATTATGGCTATTACACATATTACATCCACTAGGCATCAAAGTTCGCCCCAGTACAAATATAGGGAATAAAGCAGCATATTACATACATTGGGCTTCTAAATTGGCCACGGGTGCAAATAAACGCGGCAAAAAAACAAGTCCATAACTGAAACAACTTCAGAAGAGCTTAAGAAATATTATCTTGGGTATCCACCATGTTGGCAATAAGCTTAGCAAGCTTATTAGCTTTTTCTCCTGTTTGGCGGTAAAATCCTCCAACGCTTGTTGTTGCACTAGAAAGTATGCATCTGAATTCTCCAGGGACTTCCTCAGTCCTTTGGATTCTTGTCGCAGCATATCTTATCGATATCTTTTAGCTTGTAGTTGAGACTCAATAAACCGAACTGATTTAGAGAGTGCGTTTGTAGAGCTTATGCTAGCGGAGTGGCCAGTACGATAGAGCCAAAGGTATCCTGATGTTTTGATGAGATAGCTATCGTTTTCTATGGGAGTCGACCTTGAGGATTCGACTACAAACGTGCAAGACATCGTGCCTTAGCGATCGCTAAAGCAATTTCCGAGGGGTTATTGACCATGCCGGAGCACGATCAACCTGACCACGGGGGTCGATATCCTGCGAGCAAACAAAGAACAAGCAATAAATTAAGATTGCAATCTGGATATTGGGAATATAAGTGGAAAACTTTATTGATGAAAGTGGGGTTCTCTGACGTCTTGGTCTGGTCGTTCAAAACAAATGAAGTGCGTGAAGTTGCAAGTATGGAAAACTTTTATTCTAAACAAAATCCAAAGTCTAAACGATGCCCTAAGGGTTGTATATATGGGGGAAGAGGGGGAAATTCCGTGACCCCTTGGAGCAGGGGTACGAAACAAACCCTAACTCTTGTTTCCCCACACATATGGACTGTAAAAATAGCGTATACCCAAGCATTTCGAAACATGGGCTTGGCCCCAAAATAAGGTGGCGCAGAACCTATTGTAAGCTATGGACGAAATTTATGGAAGGGCATCTTTTATATTTCCTCCATGTCCTTAGCATCAAAATTAAACTTCTCCAAAGATGGAAGAGGCAATAAATCAATGGGTGCACGAGCTAGGAAACCATACACAATCTCAAAAGGACACATCTTAGTAGTAGAATGTAGTGAACGATTATAACCAAATTCAATATAAGGCAAGCATTCTTCCCACATTTTCCTGTTATTTTTCAAAACAGCCCTAAGCATAGTAGAAAATGTTCTATTGACTACTTCGGTTTGTCCATCAGTTTGGGGATGACATGTAGTACTAAAAAGTAGTTTAGTCCCCAACTTAGCCCGTAAACATCTCCAAAAGTGGCTAAGAAATTTAGTATCACGACCTGAAAAAATTATATTTGGCACACCATGCAATCAAATAATTTCATGACAGAACAAATCATTCACATTAGCAGCAGCATCGCTTTTACAACATGGTATAAAGTGTGCCATTTTTGAAAATCTATCCATGACAACAAATATGCTATCCCTCCCCTTGTTTGTTCGAGGTAAACCAAAAACAATGTCCATAGATATATCCTCCCATGGAATACTAGGTACATGCAATGGCATATATAAACCATGAGGATTGAGTCGTGACTTATCTTTTTGACATGTAGTGCAGCGAGAAAAAAATGCTCAACATCCTGTCTCACCTTTGGGAAAAAGAAATGTGAAGCAAGTACGTCCTCCGTCTTCTCGATGCTCAAGTGTCCCATTATTCCTCCTCCATGTGCCTCCTGCAACAATGAAAGACGAACGGAGCCAGCTGGAATGCATAGCTTGTTAGCATGAAACACAAATCCATCTTTAATGACGAACTTGTTCCATGTCTCCCTTCTTTACAATTTTGGAATACATCTTTAAATTCAGCATCATGCACATATTGATATTTTATGGTGTCTAAACCAAATATTTTAAAGTCAATTTGTGAAAGCATAGTATGGAGACGAGACAATGCATCAGAAATAACATTTTCTTTACCTTTCTTGTGTTTAATGACATAAGGGAAGGTCTCAATGAATTCAACCCATTTAGCATGTGTACGGTTTTAGTTTTGCTTGACTTTTAATGTGTTTCAAAGATTCATGATCAGAATCTATATCAAATTCTTTGGGCCATAAATAATGCTGGCATGTTTCTATGGTCCGAACCAGAGCATGTAATTCTTTATCATAAGTAGAATAGTTCAGACTAGTCCCACTCAATTTTTTAGAAAAGTATGCAACATGTTTGCTATCTTGTAATAACACACCTCCTAATCCAATTGCACTAGCATCACATTCAAGCTCAAATGTCTTATTAAAATTAGGAAGTTGGAGTAAAGGAGCATGTGTCAACTTATCTTTCAATACCGTGAAGGCTTCTTCCTATGTGGTACCCCAAACAAAAGGCACATCCTTCTTTGTAAGCTCATTGATAGGTGCAGCAATGGTGCTGAAATGTCTCACAAAATGCCAATAAAAGCCAGCGAATCCAAGAAAGTTCCTCACTTGTGTGAACATTTTGGGGTGTGTCCAACTCTCAATAGCTTCAATATTGGCTTTATCAACTTTAATTCCCTGTGGAGTAACAACATGGCCAAGAAAAGATACTCAATCGGTGCAAAAGGTGCACTTTCCAAGGTTACCAAACAAACATGCATCACATAGAGCAATAAAAACAACACGTAAATGTTCCAAATGTTCCTCCAAAGATATGATATAAATCAGTATATCATCAAAATAGACTACCACAAATCATCCAATGAAAGCACGTAAAACTTCGTTCATTAATGTCATGAAAGTACTAGGTGCATTAGTTAACCAAAAAGGCACAACTATCCACTTATATAATCCAAACTTAGTTTTAAATGTTGTTTTCCATTCATCCCCCAATTTCATACAAATTTGATGGTATCCACTGTGAAAATCAACTTTGGAGAATATCATAGTGCCACTCAATTCATCAAGCATATCATCTAGCATAGGAATAGGATGACGATCATGAATAGGAATATTATTAATGCATCTACAATCAACACACATATGCGATGTACCATCCTTTTTTGGCACTAGAATAATAGGAACATCACAAGGTCTAAGGGATTCGTGTATATAACCTTTGACAAGAAGCTCCTGGACTTGACACATAATCTCCTTCGTTTCCTATGGATTGGTATGGTATGGTGCACGGTTGGGTAATGAAGCACAGAGAATTAAGTCAATCTTATGCTCAATCCCTCAAATAGGTGGTAATCCGGATGGCACGTCTTCGTGAAAGACGTCAGTGAACTACTGCAAAATGTTAGTGACAGCAGGGGACAAGGAGGGAGGCACGTCCCCAAATGAAAGTAATGCCTCTTTGCACAAAAAAGCATAGCAAATAGATTTTCTAAAATCTAGATCATCAATATCAGATTTTGTCACAGGAAACCATGACCACCTATGGGACCAGGAGGCCGCTTGCTGGTTCAGCAAGGGACATTGCGTTGCATAAAGAGCAGACGAGTGTGAGGCAGCATGACAGAGATGACACATGCAATTTTACCAAGGTTCGGGCCGCTGCAAGCCATTAAACCCTACTCCTAGTTTGGTGGATTGATGGATGAAAGGTGGTGGAGGAGCGTAGTACACTTGCCCGGTAGGGGTTGCCTCAGGGCGGCAATGGCTACGCACGTATGGGGGTGTGAGTTATCCAATCCTCTAACCCTTTCCTATGGTTACCACATGCCTCCTTTTATAGATCAAGGGGTTACCATAATGGCAAAGTAGTCATTATGCACTGATAAGATAGCAAACAGTGCGATCATACCTTACTCTACGGGTTGACAGGGCGCATTAAATGCACCTCTCAACGTCACATCATTGGTTGCCCATCAAGGCTTGCTGGGTCATCTTGCCAGCCCCATGCCTGCTCGCTTGACCCGTCGTACGACGGGTGTCATCTGTGGGTTTTTCCTGTAGGGACAGGCTGCCATGTGGCGAATGGCTACCACTTAGTCACTCTGCAGCTTGACACCACACTGATTGACGACGTGGGTCATGGCAGAGTAGTTGGTGAGGTGGTTTTAACTCCGTGTGTCCCCGGCAGGCCCTGCCAGAACGTCTTGGACGTCTTGTTAGGGGGTGGCCTAGCCCTTTGCCAAGCATGCCTGCCCGGGAAAGGAGGCTCTTCTCCTAATGGTGTCTTCTTCTCTGGCTTAATTCCGGTCCTCTCAATCTGCATGTTGGTTCGTTGGAGATCTTGGTTTCTTGAACTCTGGATTAACCTAGACTTTCCCATGCACGTGTTTGTCATAGTAGGTCACGTTTTCTGTCATGCATGTACATCCATGACAATTTTATGTCAAAATCAAGATAGTCATACCTGTGCTGTCGTAGAAGTGTTACTTGACATTACCAAAATTATCATCACGGAAGTGTCCACTTCCATGAGGATAAATCGCGCATCATAGAAGTGCTTTCGTCAAGGGTGACCGACATGTGGCATCGACCGTAACGGGTCGACGTTAAGCTATCGGGTCCGGTTTTGGATCGAATAACCCGTTAACAGCCCAAACCAATGGGGGATTTTCCACGTGTAAAATTCTCATCGGCCGGAAGAAACACGTGTTTGCTCACCATTGGGACAGATGTCATCCACTAATTGGATAGGAGGCGCCTATGATACGCCAACACATGGCACGTCCCAACAGAGGCCCATTTCGGTGAGAAGGTCGGCGCTGCTAAAGGCCCACCATGTTTTTTTAGACACTACTAGGCTGGCCTGTTAATAGCTTGCCATGTTTTGGGCCAAATTGAGGCCCATAGCAAATCAGGCCTGTTCACAACCTGCCATGTTTGGGGCCAAATTACAGCCCATATCGGATCAAGCCCGTTAATAGTCCACTGTTCTTTTGGGCCCATTCTAAGATAGGTTTGTATTTTAGCCTGTTAAATGCTCGTTAACCAGTTCGGCCCGATAATAGTTTCGGCCCGTTAGCGGCCTGTGGTGCATCTGGGACGTTTACGGTCTGGTTTAACTTTAGGCCCTTTAAAGGCCCATGCAGAAACTGGGCTATTTCTTGTCCGAAGTAACTTTAGTACCCTTAATGGCCTGTAGTCTTCATGGATAAATTTCAGCCCAACAGGTCTATTGGCCTGTTAATCGCCCGTGGAACAGTTGCGCCTAATTACAGCCCGTGTTGAATCCGGGCTGCTTACAGCCCATCTGATAATTGTCCCTAACACTTTTGGGCATATGGCCTGTGTGGATACCGGCCTGCTTAAAGCTCATAATTTTATTTGGCCAAAAAGGCCCGAGATATATTTTGGCTTGTTAACTGCTCGTCCTATTTGACCCAAACATGGGCCTTAGGCAGTTTCGACCTATATTGGCCCATGAATTTTTTGGCCCAACGCTAGCCCAATCTTGGTTTTAGCCTGTTAAAAGCCCATGGTATTCTCTGGCCTATCTAGCTAAAACTTTACTCGGCCTATTAAAGGCGGGAAACTACTATATATTTAGACCTGCTAATGGACCAAGATGATTATAGGCCCACGTTTTGGCCCATATGAGTAACGGGCCAGCCTGAACACCGACAACACTGAGATCCACTTAACCTTTCGGCCTAAATTACAGCATACTGACCAAAGAAAAAGCCTAGACTATATAATAAAGAAATTATGGCATATTACATCCACATGGAATCAAAGTTCTCGACCCGTGATAATAAAGCGCAACGTGACCGCGGATTACATACACTAGGCATCAAAGGTCGCCACCGGTGCATATAACGTGATGACAAAACAATATACAAAACTGAGAGCACTTCAGAAGGCACTAGGCCTGGCCAGGACGGGCCCCACAAGCAGCCGAACAACCTAATGATACCTCGATTGTGTCAATGATAGATGCTCCATCCCTAGCTGTACAGAACCATAGTGTGCAAGGCAGTCCTCTAACATCTTCTGTTCATCTTTGACTTCAAGTCGGAGCTAAGCTGAAGCAAGCCTTTCCGCTTTAAGTTGAGACTGAAGAAGTCAAACTGATTGAGGCTGCGACTGCATAGAGGTTGTCTCACACCTGCTGGTGAGTAGCTTCAACTCATTGTCTTCATCAAGATAGGACCTTGGGGTCATCTCGCTATCCTCAATATGATTTGGCTGACTATATTCCCTAATGTTCTGCCTGGCATAAGAGATACGACTCTGAAAGTGAAAGAAGGAGACACATAACAGGTTTCACAATTATCTAAACAAATAAATGGATCTATTCTGCATAAGGAACATGTTTTTACAACTACAATTTAAAACTGGTAGTTGTTGCAAACATCCAATCAGATGTAAACAGCAATGTAAAGAGTAGTGGAGGAAATGATGCCTATCCAACTCTATACTAGAACAAAGTTTGAAGTCTTGAGAAGGATGAATTTACATTACATGTTAACAAAGGCTGGACAAAGCCCTTCTCCATGTTGATGGAACGATAATTCAATAAATTCCCCAAAGAAATTTTTTTCTAAGCATTGCCATTATTCTACATTTAGCAAAGAGTAAATATAGATCAAATATATTGGAAGAAACAGATGATAATGAAGCTCAAGTGCAGACCGATGATACATAATCAAATAGCAATTAATTAAGTATAGTGTTACAAGGCAAAACGTATTGACAAGAGGCACTAAAAAAATACACTTCTGTGATGATACATGTTTGTCACAGTAGGTCGCGTTTTTTGTCATGCATGTACATCCATGAAGATTTTTTGAGAGAATCAAGATAGTCATACTTGTGCTGTCGTAGAAGTGTTCCATGACATTACCAAAATTATCATCATGGAAGTGTCCACTTCCATGATGATAAATCGCACGTCATAGAAGTGCTTTCGTCAAGGGTGACCGACACTTGGCATCCACCATAACGGAACGCCGTTAAGCTATCGGGTCCGGTTTTGGATCCGTTAACCCGTTAGCAGCCCTGACCAATGGGGATTTTCCATGTGTAAAATCATCATTCGCTGGAGGAAACACGTGTTAGCTCACCATTGGAACAGATGTCATCCACTCATTGGACCCAAGGAGCCTATGATACGTCGACACGTGGCATGGCCCAACAAAGGCTCATTCATGTGAAAAGGCCGGCCCGTTTGACTTGGTCAAAAGGTGGCGGGCCTGCCCATGGAAAGCCTATTAACGGCATGTTCACATATAGCCCATTTAGAGCCCGCTAGCTCACGGCCCGTTATGGCCTACCGGAATTAGGCCCAGTAGCATCATCTCGGCCGTCCAATATGATTCCAGCCCATTGTAACTTCCGGCCCTTGTATGGCCCATGACGTATTTCGTCCCATATGAGTCCCTTTGTAACTCTTGGCCCATTAACGGCCCGTGGTGAAACTGGCCCGTAATGAATAGTGTATCACTTTATACCCATTAGCGGCCCATTATTCCATTGGGTCGTTTCCAGCCCATGTTACCTTTTGGCCTTCTCAGGGCCATTTATTTTTGGGCTCATTTCCAGTATTCGGTTACCTACGGCCCGTTACTGGCCTTTTCTGCTTGTGGGCCAAATTCAGCCCGTGGATACAGTCGCCCCGTTTATGGCCCGTTAATCCGTTGGGCCATTTTCATAGCATCATCAAACATGGCCTATGAACGGCCCATTATGGCCAGCCCATAAAACGTACGATTTCCACTCTAGCCGGTTTATGGCCCCTTATACGGCATGTACAATGCCCATAGATGAGACGGCCCATAGAAGACCCATTGAGCCGACGGCCCATAGAAGGCCCATTGATCCTTCGGCCCACAGAATGCCCATGGATCTGACAGCCGATAGTAAGCCCATGGATCCCATAGCCCATAGAAGGCCCACGGATCCGACAGCCATAGAAGGCCATGGATCGTCTGTCCCGTAGATGGCCCATGGATCATACGGCCTGTGGAGGGCCATGGTCACTACAACGTTTGGGCGAGTTGGCACCTGTTTGAATGATATAGCATATTCAAAGAATTATCCTACTCTATACCATCACCTCTAAAAAACATACACTATACAATAAAGAGACCAAGGTGTCGGATGTGGGGTTCCGGCAAACCCTTAAGGTTCGAACACTAGGGTGCGCGCGAAGTCTTTCCCTCCTACCGATCTACGCTCTAGCTCACTAAGATCTTGCGGACGAACTCGACAAACTCACAACACAAAAAGACACGAGGTTTATACTGGTTCGGGCCAGCATCGTCGTGTAATACCCTACTCCAGTGTGGTGGTGGTGAATTGCCTCTTGGGCTAATGATGAGCAGTACAAGGGGAGAACAGCCTCCTGAGGTTGAGGTGTTCTTGTGCGTATGGACTTGTGTGTATCTCTCGGTCTCTCTCCACCCCTCTCTCTTCTTGGACCCATCTCCCCTCCTACAATGGTGGCTAGTCCTATTTATAGAGGCCCTGGTCCTCTTCCAAAATATTGAGCGAGAAGGGAACCAACAATGGTGGGCTAATTTGAAGGGGGACAGCTAGTACGAGCTATCCTGACAAAAGGTAGTCTGCGCCTATGAAAGGCTCTGGGGCGACACCGTCTTGGGCTCCAAGATGACCTCCGTCTTGCAGTCCATGGTCTTGGTCTTGTTGCACCAAAATGGCGACCTTTGCCTGAGGCCTCGGTACTCCGCGGCTGCGCTTGCCCCCTTTGCACCAAAGAGGAATCAAGGACGCTGCGCATGCTGGCGCCCGCCTTGTGTCGATCGTCATGGCTCACGTCATGGGTGCCTCGTAAGGTTCGCCTCGCCTTGATATCTCCACTTCACGTGAGCATGCCTAGCTAGGCCACTCCAGAGGAGGTCTTACGTCGTCCTCCTCGCGAGGCTTGGCCCCTCGCGAGGGTCTTGGGTGCCTCGTTGGTGAACATGGGCCGTATGGCCTGCTGCTTGACCATGCCACGGGCCGTAGGCAGGCAAGTCTATGGACCCCCGTTCCCAAAATGCCGACAGTAGCCCCCGGGCCCAAGGTGCGCACGGGCTTGGCTTCGCGGCGAAGCCAAGGGTCAAGTTCGGAGCGCCGCGGGCCCCCAAAGCATGCGGCCTCGGTTGATGCGTGGTGGTTGATTGGACGTGGACATCCCCGCTTCCTCATGCTGCCTCGGCTACTGCTCGACTTGACAAAAGGCTGGCACGGGCGGCACTTGCCTTCATTACTTCTTCCTTGCCTCCCTCTAGATCCCCTTTTTCGCTCTTCGCCGCCGCTACCTACAGATCTGCGCCGGCCTTGCTCTGCATCTGCCGCCCATGGCGCCATGCAAGGTCAAGGCTTCCTTGGCTCCGGCTTGGTACGAGCCTGCTCTTGAGGCACCCACCATCACGGAGAAGAGCCTTGCCTCCGTGCGCTTGCTGACGGCGGGAGAGAGCAACGAGTGGCGGAAGATGGAGCTCCGGCTTGCCTCTGACAAGCCGGAGCCTGAGGGGAGCACCTTCTTCCTCTTCTTTTCGAGCAGCGTTGCCGTCGGCTTGGTCCCTCCCTTCTCTGATTTCTTTTATGAAGTCCTCGACCACTATGCGCTGCAAGCATTGCATCTCCATCCCAACTCTGTCCTCCTCCTGTCCATTTTTGCCTACTACTATGAGGCGTACCTGGGCGTGATGCCGTCTGTGGCGCTCCTGCGCCATTTCTTCTTCCTCCGGGTCAGCGAGGGTCACATCTCTGGATGCGCCAACTTCGTTGCGTCCGGCAAGGCCAACTCGATCTCGAGCACCGGGAAGAGGGCCGACAACATGCGATCCAAATGGGTCATGGTGCTGCCGACGGAGGCGCCCCGGCAAGGCAAGGAGTGGCCCAGGGCGGAGCTTGTCGACGAGCGGGCATCGTCAGTGTTGGGGCAGATGAAGACTGACCTGAATCCGGGCAATGCGAGGGCAGCCAAAATAACGGGAGCGATGCTCCTGAGGGTTGCCCCGCTGCCAAAATAACGGGAGTTCTTGACGCTGCGGGTTGCCCTGCTCCAGGCGTGCTCGCGCCCCTTCTGGGAGCTTGAAGGAGGGGAAAACAAGGCCCGCTAAGGCCGGGGGACCTGCCTGACGACAAATTGGACGCTGTCCAGCGCCTCATAGTCGGAGACAACTAGGAGTACCCACCGAGCACCTTCATTCCCGTGTTCCAACGCAGGGACCGGGAGGAGTTCGTCGCCTCCAGGTCGACTTTTGATGCATGCGGGCTGGTGCCGCTGGTGTTTTCGAGAGCTCCTACGGTGCCGAAATCGGTGGAGGTGTCTTCTGGCCAGTCCCACGGAGAGGGGGAAGAGGAGGTGGACTCAGAGGAAACTCCGGAAGAGGTGGGGGAGACCTCCCCTCTGAGCAAGGTCGAGTTTCTCCACGCCCTTCCTGATGATGCCGAGGCCGATGCCTACCAAGGAGGGAAGGAGCAACCCCTCGTCCCAATGAAGGGTAGGTCGTTGCTGGTGGACCGTGATACCGCCTCCACCCCAACACCTCCTGGGGCTGGATCCGGTTCTGCCTCCACACCGCACGACACCACCGGAGCCCGAACGCCTGCTCCTCAGGTCCCAATGCTGTCAGGCCTCAAGCTTCATAAGCGGAGGGTGGAGTACCTCGCGGTGGACCGGTAGGTGTCTCGAGCTTCGCTTTATCCCTCCTTCTACTTGTTATTTCCTGAGGCTCGCCTTTGGTTGATCAGGCCGACATCTTCGGCGAAGAGGAGGAAGGAGGGTATGGCGGCTGTGCCTCCCTCCCTAGAGCAAGGAGGCAACACCGCCCGTGTCTCCCCAGCCTGGTCGTCCTGGGGCTAAGAGGAGCATCGCCGTGCGGTGTCAGCCCCCATAAGCCCACTAGCTCCGGAGGTGCTGGTACTTGGCGCGGCTGATGGGCTCCCAGCTGCTCCGGAACCCGCGGTCTCCCAAGCCCTGCTGATGATGTTGCTTCCTCCTACTGCCGCATCTCCACATCCTGGCCCTTCTGCTCCTCCTGCCATCTTGGTGCGTGCCCTTTCAGAGATGACCCAACTGTAGGCGGATCTCCTGAGCGCTAACCCGCGCCTGGTGGCCAGCGTCTGGAGCTGGCCTCCGGCTGGCTTCATTCTGACCTGGCAGTACGCGCGGTGCTGGGCAGGCTGTTGCGGCTTCCGAGAGGGAGAAGCAAGGGGCTGTCGGTGTTGTAGCCGATCGTGAGGCGGCGCTGAAAGATGCCAAGGCCGCCCGTGACCACTGCCAAGTGCTGGAGGGCTTGTTGCAGAGCCTGCACTACAAGCATGCCAAAGAGGTACGCCGCCACCAAGCAGAGGAGAAGGAGATGAAGGCCCGGGAGGAAACCGTCAAGAACCGTGATGCTGAGCTGGTGGAGCTGGGGAAGAAGCAGGCTACCAAGCGCACCCGGTTGGAAGAGTTGGAGCAGAAGATGGGGGTGAAGGAAGTCAATCTTGCCGCCAAGGCGCGAGTCCTGGACGAAGACCGTGTGGCCTTCGCTGATCTCGAGAAGAGATCTCGCAAGGTGATAAGGACGCTCTACGAGCATGGCCTGGAGAGGTCGCTGGACACTGACAAGGACGCCCCTGCCCAACTGCTTCCTCTCGTGGTGAAGGTGCTTGAGGAGGTCATTGAGGGCCTTGGTCCCATGGCGGAGGCAGAAGCTCACGTGTCTTCAGCCACACTAACTCGCGTCCTCAGCCATCTGCACCTCCGCGACCCCAACGCCCGCCTTGACGAGCTGCTGGAGCCTGTAGCTGTAGACGTCTGTGAAGCCGCTGCCGTAGCTGTTCAAGGTCAAGTGGAAGGCTTTGCTGGGGAAGTTCCGTGTCTTTGTCTCCGATCCTCTGTCTGGCGATGCCACGGATCATGTGGCTGGTGTTGAAGGTGAGCGTATCGTCGCCCACGGGGGAGCACCTTCCGCAGGCGATGGCGACATCCAAGGGTGACCTATTCTTCTCGTTTCATTCCTGTGACATACATCAGGCCTCGTGGAGGCGTTTAGACTTTTCATTTGGTATTTTGAGAAAAATATGCTTGTAATATTTGCTTTGAGATTTCACGTTTTCCTTCCTATTTGCTTTGTTCTGCGTCGGCAGAGCCCGGCCCTGCGCATACCTCAACCGCCATTGGGCCGACTGGAGACTAGGACGGTCCAAGGAGTGAGGTGCTACGTGACCAGTAAGGCTCCTGAGTCGCGATGTGTCAGGACCCCGACTCAATGCCACATAGATCTAGCATGTAACACTTCATATCACTTTGCGGCCTCACGCACGGTATTCCCACGGGTGTCGCCTTACCGTTACCCGGGACCGTTTGCGCCTTTTGGCACACGTATATGACAGTGTCGCTAGCATCCATATGATAAGGAGCCCGGGCTGACATGGCTAGTCGTAAATCCAAAGTGGCACAAACTTACAGGGACAGGCATCCATGACCCAGCATCGAACGTGTCGGTCATCAGCGAGTGAATCCAGGCTGTAGCACTGGGCTAGCAGGACTCCGGTGAACCGGGCTGTAGCGGGCTAACAGGACTCCGGTATTCATCGCGTGACATTTCCCCGAAGGGACAGACACAGGAACGAAGAAGGACACATGCCGGCCAGCCTAAGTGTTCCGGAGCAGTAGCAAGCTACCATGGCTCAGTGGAAACACTAGGAGTCATTTCCCGGTAAGAGAGGCTACTCAAGATAAACAACTAGATGGTCAGATCCCACACATACCAAGCATTTCAATAACATACACACAATATGCTCGATATGTGCAAATACAACATGTCATCACAACATGTCTCTACGACTCAAGTAATTATTCATTAGGCTCCGAGGAGCGAGACATTACAAACATGGGTCTCACGACCCAACAATCAGAGCATACAAGTCAAAGCACAAGCGGAAGCTATCATGTCTGAGTACAGACATCTATAAATGAAAAAGGCTGAGAAGCCTGACTATCTATTAGATCCTGCCGAGGGCACAAGATCGT
Source organism: Triticum dicoccoides (assembly GCF_002162155.2). Taxonomy (NCBI): domain Eukaryota; kingdom Viridiplantae; phylum Streptophyta; class Magnoliopsida; order Poales; family Poaceae; genus Triticum; species Triticum dicoccoides. Next base: position 293,149,160 of record NC_041384.1, read on the forward strand.
AGCTGAGGTAACAAGCTAAACGTCGAAGTCCACGCGAAACTACTAGTGAGACCGAAGTCTCTCTGCAAAAACATAAAATAGGCAAACGTGAGTACAAATGTACCCAGCAAGACTTACATCAGAACTATCTACATATGCATCATTATCAACAAAGGGGATGGTGGGGTTTAACTGCAGCAAGCCAGCTTTGACTCGGTGGCTATCCTAAACTACGACTACAAGCGACTCTTTTGAGGTGGCGCACACGAGTCCACATATTCACCATATCAATACACCACTATGGATCCGCTCCCGTCTCCCTACGAGAACGCCATCCATAGCACTCACACTTATCTTGCGCATTTTAAAGTATCCACTTTCACTTGTCTATGAACTGATATAAGCAACCCAGAAGTCCTTTTCCGCGGACACGGCTATTCGAATAGATAATGTTAACCTTGCAGGGGTGTACTTCTTCACACACTCTCTCACCACTTACCGCCGTTTACATGACATGTACTCGGCAACCTTCAAGCGGAAGCCCAACGTGGGTGTCGGCCACGGCCTACCTAAACACTCAAGTCTCTAGTCCAGGTTTATCGCCTATTCGGGTTCCATCCATGAGGAGATCCGGCCGGAGTTTCGCTCACAGCCCCAAACGATGTGAACAGGGTTCCGTGACACCAAACGGGCGCCCGGTATACCCGGCCACGTGCCTACCGCATCACAGCCCACCCCTACGGTCAGCGCTGCCCACGGCCTCCAGCATACTACAAACACCAGAAACTACTTGCAACTCCTGGACAGAGGACAAGGGTGATCAAGAAGCCGAGAGGGTCCATTGGTTTCGGGCCCAATGCGTGGTAGTAGCTGAATCATGGATCACAAACACAAAACTCAGTTCCTGAGGACGGCTGCAATGAGACAACCCACCATGTACTCCTACATGGCCTCTCACCGCTACCTTTACCAAATCGTGTTCACACACTTAGCTCACACACAGTAGGACATGTTCACACGCCTCTGATTCATCCCCGATGAATCAGACCTGACTCAACTCTAAGCAGTAGCAGGCATGACAACAAGCATGAATGAGTAGGCACATCAGGGCTCAAACAACTCCTACTCATGCTAGTGGGTTTCATCTATTTACTGTGGCAATGACAGGTCATGCAAAGGATAAAGGGGTTCAGCTACCGCAGCAAGTAACAAAATGTCGGTGTTGTCCTAATGCAGTAAAAGAGAGCAGGAGCGAGAGAGTGGGATTGTATCGGAATGAACAAGGGGGTTTTGCTTGCCTGGCACTTCTGAAGATAACATTGAGTCTTCATCAGTGTCAACGATCACATCATCGGTATCACGTCTATCGAGAGGGGACAAATACCGGCAACACAGAAAAAACACGATCAATGCAATGCACAATATGATGCATGCTATGACATGGCAATATGAATGTGTTTTGGGCTAATGCACCTGAAACCAGATTAAATGAAGTTGGTTTGAATCCAAGATTCAAATTCAAACTCCATATGTGGTTATTTAATGCCATTTAATTGATTTGTGCTAAACAGCAGCTATAAGTTGTTCTAACATGCATGAAACTGGTACAGATGGATTCCTTGAATTTTTCTGATAATTTTTCATATATAATTTATTTAATTTGGAGTTACGGTTGAATTTCTATGAATTTTAGAAGTTTTAGGCATTTTCTGGAATTTCCTGAATATAATTAAATCCAGAAAATACTTATTGCGTCAGCATTGCGTCACTATGACGTCAGCGGGTCAACGGGCTGGTCCAGGTCAATCCTGACCTGTGGGTCCCATCCGTCAGTGACTAACCTAACTAATCTAATTTAGTTAGTGGCCTGGGGCCCATTGTCAGTGCCTATTAAACTAACTACTATTTAGTTAACACTAATCCTAGCCTAATTAACAGGTCGGCCCCACATGTCATGGACACAGGGGGGTCCCGCCGTGGTCAAAGTGGGTCAAACCCACCGGCGGCTTGACGCCGGCGAGGCCAGCCGCGGTGGCGAGCCTCGGGTTTGCGTCTCCGGCGACCAAACGGCCGGCCGAGTGCACGTGCGGGGAGCTGGGGCTCGCCCGGATCCAGGGAGGCTTGCGGCAGCAGCGGGGACGGCCGGAGCTCGCCGGAAACGAGCTCGAGGCGGCGCCGGCGTTCGGTTGTTTCTGGCTACGGGGCTGCTGCGGCCGTGGTTTCGCGTTCGTGGCACCTACCGCAGCTACGCGAGGCAGCGAGCATGTTGGACACGACGCCCGGACCAAATAGTCGCCGGAGTCGTGTCGGCGGTGAGTGCAGGCGGCGACGCAGTCGGGCGAAAAGGGCGAGGCGGCTACGGCGTGCCAGAGAGGGAACGGAGAGGGGGAAAAAGTTCGGTGGCTCACGGCGGTTGCAGCGGACGTCGAAGCAGGCTCGGGGAAGGCCGGACGGCGACGAGTCGATGATGGGGATCCGCGGCGGCCGGCGATGAAGAAGAGGCCGGTGACGGTGTTTTGAGGCATCCGGCGTCGAGTGAGTCGACGGGGAGGACGAGGAGGTCGAAACGGGGCTTCTTGGCACGTCGGCGAGGCGAGGGGAGCACGGTGGCTGCGGCAATCGGCGTCGGTGGCGGCGGCTCCGTTCGGGCCCGAGGTGCGGGGCGAGAGGGAGAGCAGGAGAAGGGGATGAGCATGGGAGGGAGTTGAGAGCGGCCTGAGGGGGTGCGTGGCATCCTCAGGGCGACGGGGAGACAGGCAGAGAGGCAGGAGGTGGCCTGGGCGTGTGCCCGCGCGCTCCGGCCACGCGCCTGCGTCCTACTGTCCGAGGAGGAAGACGACAGGGACGGCTGCGGTGGGCCGGTCCTGTTGGGCCACCAGGTGGGCTTCATAGGTAAGTCCTTCTCTCTTTTATTTCTGTTCTGTTTTTCTTTTATTTAATTCTTTTGCCACTGTTTTGAATTAAAAATAATAATTCAAACAATGCCAAAGCTCCTCTGAATATTTTATATTGCTAGATGGACTTTTCCAAAAGCTTATAAAATATTTCAGGGGTATTTGAAATTATATTCTAATTATATGAATATAATTCAAATTCAAATAGCTAATGATTTAAATTCAAAGTCCCAAAAATAAATCCTTAAAAATGTTCAATATTTTTGTTGGGACCAGAACCCTTACCAAAAATTATCAAACATTTAAGAAGAGCCTTTTGGAGCAATGAATGAGATTTCTAGGGTTTTTGCCCCTCTTTTATTTAGGGTTTTGAGGCTTCCAATATTCCTCAATTCAAGTTTCAAAAATATAGACATGATGCACACATGAAGCTAACCTAGAGCAATGCCAGAAGCTAGGGATGTGACAACTCACCCCCACTAAACAAGAATCTCGTCTCGAGATTCAAGCGTAGGGTAAGGTGGAGGGGGAACGCGACCTAGCACAAACTTCACGATCCAGGGTGCACTTCAAATGAACGTTGATTTGAACACCATCTTTGTCTTGTCGTCTTGCTCTAAGAAATCCTATCAACATGACATGGAGGGAAGAGGGAGACTCTAGAAGGGTCGATCTTCTCGAAGATCGAACAACTCACGGAATGAGACATAACAACATCTCTCGAGCTGAGAGACGAAGCACACCTCTAGAGGGATGGAGTGGAACAGATGACGAGGGTTCACTAGGTAGACAACAATTTCACACTTAAGAGGGTGGTAAACGATTGTCAACGTAGCGAGGAGTTGAGTTGCCATGATACCATGACGAAACATCCTGGAGGAGGGTGATTCGTAGATTATTATCTTAAGTGGCAAAAAGAATTACTTTTGATTCAAAGATCATTGAAACTCTTCATACCAGCCTAAGGCAATTCACAACGATCGTTTGGAGGGGGTCGGTAGAATGGCATACTCGGACTTGGATGATTTGGATTACCTTGTTGAAGACAACGCAATGGATGAATTTGCTTATCACCGGAAATGGAAGAGACCCATGGTAGAATGGCACATTGGCGGTGCAGGCTAGGAACAGAATGCAAACGCTGGGAATGATTCTGGTAACTGGGGAGGAACCCAACAACAGAGAGTGAATTCACTGTTTGAGTAGGTCATAGCATTGCCGAGGGAACTGAGAGCAAACCCAGCTAGTGCCGATGATAACACGTAGCGCTTGTGCGTGCTCTCAAGAACTTGAGCATTTCCATATTCATCAAGGTTTTACCAACATCCGTGTCAAGGATCCTGGCAACACAACTTGCTACCATGATGAATGATGATGGATGATGCAGATGCAAAGGAAGATAACACTTCTCAGATTTCATCTTAGCGAGGCCAAGGAAATAAAATCTGGATGATCGACCGAGAGACATTTAGTACTCCGCTTCTAATGTTCTCCTTGATGTGCTAGTGTAACCCATTCATAGAAATGATCTGGTATCTAGAACATCAAGTAAAAGTCGGACTTCGGGAACACAAAAATCCATAGGGGCAACTAGGGGGTAAATCCTACGAAATCCTTATGGGGAGGTGGCCAACTTCCTCAAACAAGATACTATAATAATAGGTCTACCGGATGGGTGTGTTGGCCACGACATCCACCTTGCCAGTTATTGAGAGACCAATATTATAACTCTTGGGAAATGTTCCAACCATCACATCTGCCTGAGATTCAGATCTGGTTGGTGTTAGGATATCCCAGACTCATCAAGTCTAGAAAGAAAAATGAAAGTTTGCAACACAAATCGACGAGATAATGTTGCGGAATTCTCGGGGAGTGAGCTACGATAGTAAGCTCCAAAACATGAGCTGGTTCTGCTACAAACATGCGAACACGTTGTCCCAGACAAGCATGGCCACGTAGCAGTCTTATAATTAAACACTACCGAGTTCAGGTGGAGAACCATCATCGAGGATATCGAAGTCTTTACGCAAGTCCATGGATTAGATCCCAAGCATAGACTTCTTTTCCTTGAACGAGTCAATCAGTGGCTTAGTGTGCTAGGGACACATATAGAATGAAGGTTGCAAGTCTCCAGACTACAGAATACTTTGCACGTGTGCATGACTGATTTGGGATGATTCCAAAGAAAACAAAACAATCTTTCTCAAATTCACGGCGGCAACTTTCACCAAATGCACGTGTATAAGAGGAAGTCACTACCTTCATCCAAACATATGCTTCATGAGCTAGCATGAACAAATGCTTTCGAAAGTTTCCAACACTAACTCAATGTTCAACAAAATCATGGAGGAGATAAGGATGTTGTCAATGGGCTCAACAACAATTCATCTAGGTTTCCTTTTAAAAGGAATTCCATAGTTAAGTGAACACGGTGATAGCATTGGTCAGACCAAAGATGTAATGGTGTATGCTCGAGGGATCAACCACGAATAAGACAACATTACGAGCATCGTTGGTACTGATTTGATTTGACGATAGCCCACACTCAAATCAAAGGATTGATAAGACAATAGGTTCAGCAACTGATCACAAGGACCAATCGATGAAGATATCATCTTTCTTCAACACACACTACACAAGAATATCCCTTTGGAACGAACTAAGTCAGGCAAGCTTTTATCTTCCAACTCTCCAAGTTGTTGTCTAGCTTAACCAACTAGCTCAGGGATATCTAACACCGATTCTTGGAGAGAAGGTGGTTCACAAGAAACCAACTTGATCACGAGCTCAACATAACAGTCAGGTGACAGCCTGGTGATACTTTCGAGAAGATATTCGGAAAATCACGAACCACCGATATGTTACTAAGCTCGAGAACAATCTCGCTTTTGAGGGCAAGACGATATGATCAAATGAGTGAGGACTTGACAAGATCCTAACTCATCAATCGAAGGGTGCACCGAAATAAGGACTAGGTAGCACGATCAGTCTTAGAAGGATGATTCAAAAACCAACACGCTAAGAATGAAATTATTGTCCCTTAACTACCAAGCAACGAGGTTGCTAGGCATATTGATTTCACACATCACAATTCATTTGTCGGTATTCCGGTTGCATCAACACGAAGACCGAGGAATGACTAATGATGGCAAGAGGTATCACTGTACCAAGAGTTCATAGGATGGTGTGCAATTCCTATAACAATCCCGATATAACGATGGTAATACTCCAAGGTAGAACAGAACAAAAGCTGGATTAGCAATTTGATCTGCGGAGCACAACTTCTTTGACCCAATCCTGGATAGGGAAGAGGTACTGGAGTTTGTTTCTCCTAGTCATTCTGAATGGAATGGCTGGACGGACCACAAGAGTAATAGGCATCGATGAACGAATGCACACATAATCTTGACTATCAATTGATAGACGAGGGTCAGAAGACAACTAAAGAGGGACAACTCAAAGGAACATACGATTTTCTGAGTTGTGGATGCATGGTTTAGCATGTCGAACGAATTAAACATATTTCTTCCGGATAACCCATGCAGGAAGGTAGAACTGGCAGAGTCACAGTGTAGAATCGAGAACCCATCGAGAGCACTCTGATTGTGATCTTTCGATCAGCGAGGAACATCTGCCATAAGCGGTTCATAGTATTTGGAAGAAAGGAATACCACGAACATCGAGGACTAATGCAAAGGTTACTAATACCCTAAAGGAACGAGCAAAACTATCAACATGAAGCAAGTAGGGTGAATCTCGGGTTCAAAACCCAGGGATAGAATACCTACTACTAAGTGGCATCACGGGATGCTTTCGAGAATAAAAGCCAGAATCATCACACTGGGATCACAAAACATTGCTAGATTACTAGGTGACTCCCTAAACACCTAGGGCCATAATAGTAACTCCAACATAATGTCAAGGCAATAGAATACCTCAACTCAACAATTAGTGTGATTGAGCTGGCATAAAGGAGCATCGAAACCAGAGGAAAAGGATTTTGCAAATGCATCAGACTATTTAGAAACCTGGAATGACTCGGACAGCATAACGGCTGTAAATGCTCAGAAAAGATTTGAGACATTCACAAAATTGGTGGCATAACCACTCAGAAGCACAATATCAAGGTTTCGAGATCAACAATTAACGTACGGAAGTAGTAGAAACTGAACTCAAGCTTAATCCAACAATCTTATAAGTCCACTGATTAGTAACGCGTGATCCTGATAGAAAGAAGAGATAGCCTAGTTCTTAATCCCCGTAGAAGAGAAGATGATGACTCAGATCAGAAGGCCATGAGGTATAAGGAGTAAAAAGAGCCTTACGTTCCATCCCACAATCAATTCCCTTATATAACTAAAGAATTTCTAGACTCGACTTCGACCAGTTTGGCTTGGTAATCCTACAGGCAGTCAAGCTCTGATACCAACGCTGTCAGGACCCCGACTCAATGCCACATAGATCTAGCATGTAACACTTCATATCACTTTGCGGCCTCACGCACGGTATTCCCACGGGTGTCGCCTTACCGTTACCCGGGACCGTTTGCGCCTTTTGGCACACGTATATGACAGTGTCGCTAGCATCCATATGATAAGGAGCCCGGGCTGACATGGCTAGTCGTAAATCCAAAGTGGCACAAACTTACAGGGATAGGCATCCATGACCCAGCATCGAACGTGTCGGTCATCAGCGAGTGAATCCAGGCTGTAGCACTGGGCTAGCAGGACTCCGGTGAACCGGGCTGTAGCGGGCTAACAGGACTCCGGTATTCATCGCGTGACATTTCCCCGAAGGGACAGACACAGGAATGAAGAAGGACACATGCCGGCCAGCCTAAGTGTTCCGGAGCAGTAGCAAGCTACCATGGCTCAGTGGAAACACTAGGAGACATTTCCCGGTAAGAGAGGCTACTCAAGATAAACAACTAGATGGTCAGATCCCACACATACCAAGCATTTCAATAACATACACACAATATGCTCGATATGTGCAAATACAACATGGCATCACAACATGTCTCTACGACTCAAGTAATTATTCATTAGGCTCCGAGGAGCGAGACATTACAAACATGGGTCTCACGACCCAACAATCAGAGCATACAAGTCAAAGCACAAGCGGAAGCTATCATGTCTGAGTACAGACATCTATAAATGAAAAAGGCTGAGAAGCCTGACTATCTATCAGATCCTGCCGAGGGCACAAGATCGTAGCTGAGGTAACAAGCTAAACGTCGAAGTCCACGCGAAACTACTAGTGAGACCGAAGTCTCTCTGCAAAAACATAAAATAGGCAAACGTGAGTACAAATGTACCCAGCAAGACTTACATCAGAACTATCTACATATGCATCATTATCAACAAAGGGGGTGGTGGGGTTTAACTGCAGCAAGCCAGCTTTGACTCGGTGGCTATCCTAAACTACGACTGCAAGCGACTCTTTTGAGGTGGCGCACACGAGTCCACATATTCACCATATCAATACACCACTATGGATCCGCTCCCGTCTCCCTACGAGAACGCCATCCATAGCACTCACACTTATCTTGCGCATTTTAAAGTATCCACTTTCACTTGTCTATGAACTGATATAAGCAACCCAGAAGTCCTTTTCCGCGGACACGGCTATTCGAATAGATAATGTTAACCCTGCAGGGGTGTACTTCTTCACACACGCTCTCACCACTTACCGCCGTTTACACGACATGTACTCGGCAACCTTCAAGCGGAAGCCCAACGTGGGTGTCGGCCACGGCCTACCTAAACACTCAAGTCTCTAGTCCAGGTTTATCGCCTATTCAGGTTCCATCCATGAGGAGATCCGGCCGGAGTTGCGCTCACAGCCCCAAACGATGTGAACAGGGTTCCGTGACACCAAACGGGCGCCCGGTATACCCGGCCACGTGCCTACCGCATCACAGCCCACCCCTACGGTCAGCGCTGCCCACGGCCTCCAGCATACTACAAACACCAGAAACTACTTGCAACTCCTGGACAGAGGACAAGGGTGATCAAGAAGCCGAGAGGGTCCATTGGTTTTGGGCCCAATGCGTGGTAGTAGCTGAATCATGGATCACAAACACAGAACTCAGTTCCTGAGGACGGCTGCAATGAGACAACCCACCATGTACTCCTACATGGCCTCTCACCGCTACCTTTACCAAATCGTGTTCACACACTTAGCTCACACACAGTAGGACATGTTCACACGCCTCTGATTCATCCCCGATGAATCAGACCTGACTCAACTCTAAGCAGTAGCAGGCATGACAACAAGCATGAATGAGTAGGCACATCAGGGCTCAAACAACTCCTACTCATGCTAGTGGGTTTCATCTATTTACTGTGGCAATGACAGGTCATGCAAAGGATAAAGGGGTTCAGCTACCGCAGCAAGTAACAAAATGTCGGTGTTGTCCTAATGCAGTAAAAGAGAGCAGGAGCGAGAGAGTGGGATTGTATCGGAATGAACAAGGGGGTTTTGCTTGCCTGGCACTTCTGAAGATAACATTGAGTCTTCATCAGTGTCAACGATCACATCATCGGTATCACGTCTATCGAGAGGGGACAAATACCGGCAACACAGAAAAAACACGATCAATGCAATGCACAATATGATGCATGCTATGACATGGCAATATGAATGTGTTTTGGGCTAATGCACCTGAAACCAGATTAAACGAAGTTGGTTTGAATCCAAGATTCAAATTCAAACTCCATATGTGGTTATTTAATGCCATTTAATTCATTTGTGCTAAACAGCAGCTATAAGTTGTTCTAACATGCATGAAACTGGTACAGATGGATTCCTTGAATTTTTCTGATAATTTTTCATATATAATTTATTTAATTTGGAGTTACGGTTGAATTTCTATGAATTTTAGAAGTTTTAGGCATTTTATGGAATTTCCTGAATATAATTAAATCCAGAAAATACTTATTGCGTCAGCATTGCGTCACTATGACGTCAGCGGGTCAACGGGCTGGTCCAGGTCAATCCTGACCTGTGGGTCCCATCCGTCAGTGACTAACCTAACTAATCTAATTTAGTTAGTGGCCTGGGGCCCATTGTCAGTGTCTATTAAACTAACTAATATTTAGTTAACACTAATCCTAGCCTAATTAACAGGTCGGCCCCACATGTCATGGACACAGGGGGGGTCCCGCCGTGGTCAAAGTGGGTCAAACCCACCGGCGTCTTGACGCCGGCGAGGCCAGCCGCGGTGGCGAGCCTCGGGTTTGCGTCTCCGGCGACCAAACGGCCGTCCGAGTGCACGTGCGGTGAGCTGGGGCTCGCCCGCATCCAGGGAGGCTTGCGGCAGCAGCGGGGACGGCCGGAGCTCGCCGGAAACGAGCTCGAGGCGGCGCCGGCGTTCGGTTGTTTCTGTCTACGGGGCTGCTGCGGCCGTGGTTTCGCGTTCGTGGCACCTACCGCAGCTACGCGAGGCAGCGAGCATGTTGGACACGACGCCCGGACCAAATAGTCGCCGGAGTCGTGTCGGCGGTGAGTGCAGGCGGCGACGCAGTCGGGCGAAAAGGGCGAGGCGGCTACGGCGTGCCAGAGAGGGAACGGAGAGGGGGAAAAGGTTCGGTGGCTCACGGCGGTTGCAGCGGACGTCGAAGCAGGCTCGGGGAAGGCCGGACGGCGACGAGTCGATGATGGGGATCCGCGGCGGCCGGCGATGAAGAAGAGGCCGGTGACGGTGTTTTGAGGCATCCGGCGTTGAGTGAGTCGACGGGGAGGACGAGGAGGTCGAAACGGGGCTTCTTGGCACGTCGGCGAGGCGAGGGGAGCACGGTGGCTGCGGCAATCGGCGTCGGTGGCGGCGGCTCCGTTCGGGCCCGAGGTGCGGGGCGAGAGGGAGAGCAGGAGAAGGGGATGAGCACGGGAGGGAGTTGAGAGCGGCCTGAGGGGGTGCGTGGCATCCTCAGGGCGATGGGGAGACAGGCAGAGAGGCAGGAGGTGGCCTGGGCGTGTGCCCGCGCGCTCCGGCCACGCGCCTGCGTCCTACTGTCCGAGGAGGAAGACGACAGGGACGGCTGCGGTGGGCCGGTCCTGTTGGGCCACCAGGTGGGCTTCACAGGTAAGTCCTTCTCTCTTTTATTTCTGTTCTGTTTTTCTTTTATTTAATTCTTTTGCCACTGTTTTGAATTAAAAATAATAATTCAAACAATGCCAAAGCTCCTCTGAATATTTTATATTGCTAGATGGACTTTTCCAAAAGCTTATAAAATATTTCAGGGGTATTTGAAATTATATTCTAATTATATGAATATAATTCAAATTCAAATAGCTAATGATTTAAATTCAAAGTCCCAAAAATAAATCCTTAAAAATGTTCAATATTTTGGTTGGGACCAGAACCCTTACCAGAAATTATCAAACATTTAAGAAGAGCCTTTTGGAGCAATGAATGAGATTTCTAGGGTTTTTGCCCCTCTTTTATTTAGGGTTTTGAGGCTTCCAATATTCCTCAATTCAAGTTTCAAAAATATAGACATGATGCACACATGAAGCTAACCTAGAGCAATGCCAGAAGCTAGGGATGTGACACGATGCTCAGGAGTCCCCCTTGACGTGCGAATAGCATATAGGGAGAGTTCGTGAGGATAGATTAATGTTATACGTCGGCAGGGCCCGGCCCCGCCCATACCTCAACCGCCATTGGGCCGACCGGACACCAGGACGGACCAAGGAGTGAGGGGCTATGTGACCAGTTAGGCTCCTGAGTCGCGATGCTCAGGAGTCCCCTTGACATTCAAACAATTTCCATAACTGCCCGGGAGGGGTGCGCGACGCCCAGGTCTGGGGGACCTGGTTGGGTGGCGTGCGCTTGGACGTGACCCGAGCGCAGCCCACATGCCCATCCCCCTCGCGCGACTCTCCCGAGGGAAGGCATCATGGTGAGCCTGGGCGCTGAGCTCTGGGCTCCCTGATGTTGGCATGACCATGGGGTCACCCTCGGTTGTTTATCACCAGCACGGAGCATAGTGCTTCCGCTTGTGCACGGGCATAGCCGCTCCTCGGCAATGTCGACAGCCAGCACGGAGCATGGAGCTTCCACTTGGGCGTGGGATGGGGGCCCTGCTTCAGGAGGAGCCCCCGGGGCGTGTACAGCCCCGCCCTGACACGTGGCTTGCACGGCAGGGCTACGAGGTGTATCTGGGCACTCATGAGCCATCGCGGGACTCACGAGGCCCTACCTCAAGGCGGGTTGCACCTGGTCTTGAGTCTTGGTGACTGTATGTCCCTGCAAGGCGGTTAGATGCAAGCACTCTACGTCCTCAGGTCCCGGCCCACGAGCGAGCTCAGCCGCTGCTGGTATGCCAGGTCACAATGCCATGGTCAAGTCCAAGGGGTGAGGGCGGCAGAGCCAGTAAGAGCTCCTGAGTCGCGATGCTCAGGAGCCCCCCTTTTAACGTGCAAGCGGGTTGCATGGGATAAATAGACCCGCAGCGGGTGGCAACCAAGCAGGTGATAGCAGTTGGCAGGTTACGCATGAAGAGCAGATCGAGATGGATAAATGCAGGAAGATACATGCCACTGGGTCTGGCCCGAGCGGCTTAGGGATGATGCAGCCCAAGGGCGCCCTCAATAAGGTAATCTAAAGACTTAAGCAAAAGGGATACGTGCCACAGGGATGGACCCATGTGGCCTGGGAATAATGCAGCCCAAGGGGCGCTCCCAGCTTAAATGAACTTGGAAGATGTCACCTGGTTCTATAGACGAAGTAGACTTGGTGCAGCTGAAGCCACCCGTTGAAGGAATGGCTCCTCATGAACCACCGGGGCCCTGAGCCTTGGGAGGCTCTGGGGGCTCAGGAGGTTTCCTGAAGACCTTCCCCATCTCCTCCTGAACAGCGTGGAACCTGGCCTCCTGAGCCGCCAGGACTTGCCACACGTCGCCATGATAGCCCGACGCCACGCTCGGCAAGTTGAAGGGCCTGCGGACATAGCTGTGTGGTGGACCCTCATAGCGTCTCGCACGTGATGGCCAGAAGCGTTCCTGAGATGCGGCCCTGCTGAGCCCTGGGATGTCGATGCAGACGCGAAGCTCAGCACCCTCGCCTGGATGGTGAGCCGCGCTCGGTGAGCGGCTATCGCCGCGCATGGCTCTCGCGTCTTGTAGCTCTTGGGTGGTCTTAGTGATGAACTCCTGGGTGGTCGGCACTCCTCGCCCTGTGCTCTCCTGAGGAAAGTGTGCCATGAAGCACGCTTCCTAGTGGTGCCCAAGCGCCTCCCTCGTGAGGTTGGCAAGGTCTGAGGCTCTCCAGAAGAGAGCCCCCAAGCCCTTCCCGAGGAGGGTGCCAGGCACGCTTTCCTATGCGGCAGAGGGAGGTGCCCCTGGAGCGGGCACTGATCCTGACGAGGCTCCTAACGCGACGCCATTTCTTGGGGTCCTGCACGGCGCGGCAGCTTCTTCTTGGGGATGGTCTCCCGAGGGCCTTCGCTTCAGCTGTCAGTGTTGTCGATTGATGTGGCTTGGAAGGCGCGCTCAAGGGAGCACACCGCATCCCTTTCTTCACATGGGACCGTGATGATTCCCCCGCTTCCTGGCATCTTGAGGACATTGTAGCCATGGTGAGTGACCGCCATGAACTTGGCCAGGGTTGGATACCCGAGGATCGCAATGTAAAGCAGGCGGATGTGCGCGACGTCGAATTCGATGAGCTCGGTGCGGTAGTGCTTCCGCTCCCCGAAGGTGACAGGCAGGCAGACGTGCCCTATCAGTGTGGTGGAACCGTCGGTAACTCCAAAGAAAGTCTTGGTTGGCTGGAGCTGCTAATATGGCACTTGGAGGTTGTCGAACTTGTCGACGGATAAGACGTTGAGCCCTGCGCCGCCGTCGATGAGAGTCTTGGTGACTTGCACGTTGCTGATGACTGGGCAGCACAGCATAGGGAGTGTGCCAGCGGTGGCTGCGCACTTGAGCTGGTCTGCCGAGTTGAAGGTGATGGAAGATTGGGACCACCTGAGCGGGTGCGTGGCCTTGAGCTTGGGGAGCGTCGCGTTCACCTTCCGAGCGAACTGTTTGAAGATGCACTGAGAGGCTGGGGCCTGAGCACCGCCCAAGATGCAAGCGATCGCACGTGGCTCCTGGAAGCCCCTAGCCCCCTTATCCTGGTGGTGGTCATCGTTCCTTCTTGGTGGCGGCAATGGGGGAAGACCGGCGTTGTCCTGGGGGCGATCCTCACAAGGCGGGTCCCTCCAGACGCCCTCGCGAGGTTAGTCCTGCCAGCGGTCCTCATGAGGCCAGTCACGCCACTCCTAGCGCGGGCCACGGTCGTCCCAGCATTCGCCTCCACGTCCCCCTCCATGGCCGTAGCCCCGGTCATTGCGCTCGAGGCGTCGACCAAAGCGTCCTTCCCGTATGGCTCTGAGCTCTTGACAGTTGCTGGTGTTGTGGGTGTTCATGTTGTGGAAGGTGCAGAACAGACGGCCGTTCTTGGACGACTCGGGCTGATCTCTGCCTCGCTTGGTGTCGGGCTCCGCTGAGAGCACCACTGCCTCTTTGCGCTTCACGTCCTTGGCCTTGGCCTTCTTCTCCTCCACTCGCAGCTGGCAGCTCAAGGAGAGAGAGGCGCCCCTCCTCAGCTCTTGCGCACTTTTTCGCCAGGTTGAACAGCTACTGAGATGTTCAAAGCTCCTCATGGATAGCCAGCTCTTCCTTCATCTTGACGTCACGGACGCAGTTGGAAAACACGGAGATGATGGCCTCGTCCGTGACCTTGGGGATCTTGAGGCGTGTGTTGTTGAAGCGCTGGATGTACTTCTGGAGGGTCTCTCCTGGCTCTTGCTTGATGTGGCATAGATCGCCCGCTGCAGGTAGGCGGTCACGAGTGCCCCGGAAGTTGGCGACGAAGCGGTCACGCATCTCATCCCAGGAGGAGATCGAGCCATGCTGCAGGTTCAGGAGCCAGGAGCGGGCCGCATCCTTGAGAGCCATGGGAAACCAGTTCGCCATGACTTTTTTGTCGCCGTTGGCCGCTTCGATGCTCAACTTATAGAGCTGCAGGAACTCTATGGGGTCGGCGGTGCCGTCGTATCGAGGAGGTCGATCTGACTTGAACTTGCCTGCCCAGGCGACGCTACGCAGCTCGGGGGTGAAGGCGCGGCAGCCAGCCGTGTTCGCCGGGGCCCGCTTCTAAGGTGGAGCTTGGTCTTGGCGAGGTTCGCGCTGCGCCACTACGGGCGGCACGCGATCTTGATGAGGTGGCGCAGGGAGCGCTGGTGCAGCTTCTCGTGGCAGCGGGATTTCTTGGTAGCTTCTTTCTTCACGCGCGGGCGCCGGGCGCGGTGGATCACACCGCGGAGGCGCGCGCCTTGGCGCCAAGGCACCGTCTTGGGGTCGAGGCGGTGGGGGCATGCCATGATCCCCATCGCCCGCGGCTGGTTGAGGGGGAGGCAGAGAGTGGGACGGCGTCGGAGATCCCCCTGCGGCACGGAGGAGTTCGGCGATGCGGTCGAGCCTCTCCTTGTAGAGGTCATCGACGGGGCGTTAACGCAGGAGCTCGTTCGCTGCGTTGAGCGCGGCCCATGCCTCCATGGGAGCGTTGCCCGTGCCTCCATGGGAGTGCGGTGCACGTGGGACGAAGAACCAGCAGGGGTGAGTGATGGAGTAGCGGTGCGGCCGTCCTGTCGCACTGAAGGATGCAGCAAGGACGCCTGCTGCTCATTCCCCACTGGGCCGGTAGCAGCGTTGGCGGCGGGGGATGGAGAACGACGAGGTGGCCTGCCGACGGGAGCTATCTGAGCGACGCGGGCGGCGAGGGCAGCCCGACGCTCAGCTTGAGCACGGCGAGCGTCCGACATGGAGATGACGGACAGACGGAGCGACGGACTGGCGGAAAGGAAGCTACAGCTCACCCCTACCTGGCACGCCAAATGTCGGATGTGGGGTTCCGGCAAACCCTTAAGGTTCGAACACTGGGGTGCGCGCGAAGTCTTTCCCTCCTTCCGATCTACGCTCTAGCTCGCTAAGATCTTGCGGACGAACTCGACGAACTCAAAACACAAAAAGACACAAGGTTTATATTGGTTCCGGCCACCGTTGTGGTGTAATACCCTAGTCCAGTGTGGTGGCGGTGGATTGCCTCTTGGGCTGATGATGAGAGCAGTACAAGGGGAAGAACAGCCTCCTGAGGTTGAGGTGTTCTTGTGCATATGGACTTGTGTGTATCTCTCGGTCTCTCTCCGCCCTCTCTCTTCTTGGACCCATCTCCCCTCCTACAATGGTGGCTAGTCCTATTTATAGAGGCCCTGGTCCTCTTCCCAAATATTGAGCGGGAAGGGAGCCAACAATGGCGGGCTAATTTGAAGGGGGACACCTAGTACGAGCTATCCTGACAAAAGGTAGTCTGCGCCTGTGAAAGGCCATGGGGTGACGCCGTCTTGGGCTCCACGATGACCTCCGTCTTGCAGTCCATGGTCTTGGTCTTGTTGCAACGAAATGGCAACCTTTGCCTGAGGCCTCGGTACTCCACGGCTATGCTTGCCCCCTTTGCCCCAAAGAGGAAACAAGGACGCTGCGCGCACTGGTGCCCTCCTGGCGCCTGCCTGGTGTCGATCATCATGGCTCACGTCACGAGAGCCTCGTGAGGTTCGCCTGGCCTTGATATCTCCGCTCCTTGTGATCCTACCTAGCTAGGCCACTCCAGAGGAGGTCTTGCATTGTCCGCCTCGCGAGGCTTGGCCCCTCGCAAGGGTCTTGGGTGCCTTGTTGGTGAAGATGGGCCGTACGGCCTGCTGCTTGACCATGCCGCAGCCCGTAGGCAGGAAACTGTGGGGACCCCAGTTCCCAGAACGCCAACTCAAGGCATAGAAACATAGAATAATCCCATACTATACAGTAAAGAAATTACAACCGATTATACCCACTAGGCATTATGGTTCGGCACTAGTGATACTAAAGCACACACAAATAGCAAATTACATACACTGGGCAAATACAGCTCCTACATCATGGACGCGCATCAACATGACTTACCATTTGAACTATAATCTCTTCAGAAAATAGGATTGGTCGGATTGAGATAGCACAAATTTCAGTCTGCAAAATCTCCAATTCCTTCAGTGTTACCTCAGTGTCTTGTTTCATTTTTTTGACTCCTGCATTTAATACCTACATGTCCAGTCTCAACTTAGTAATTGTACGTTGAGAATCATGTACACGTTGTCTTGCCACCTCCAGTTGATGCTCGAGAACATCAACACATTCCAATTTCAATCCATAATCATTCAGTAACGGGCATGCCGCATTGCTCGCAGATCTTTGTATTGATGTCACTTCAGCATGAAATGTTTCTGTAAGTACACATGACTAGGGCAAAAATATAGTTACAACAGTGAAGCGAGCAAGACAAACTATTTTGTACATGGCAAAGCAGGACTAACAATAATGTCACATGGCATGAAGCGTAAGCAGGTGTGTAACACCCACGATGCGGCTATATCTCCGACGTGTCGGGGCATGAATTAGAGGCATAGCCGCATGGTACTTTGTCGCAAGAGGGGTAGTCTTCACACAATCCCATGTTCTGAATAAGAACGGGATAAAGAGTTGGATTACAATCGCCACTTCACACAAATACAAGTTAAACATACATCATCCAGAATACAATCAAGGTCCGACTATGGAACCAAAATGAAAGAAGTCAACCCCAAATGCTAGAACCCCGATCATCCCAACTGGGCTCCACTACTAATCAACTGGAAACGCAACAACACACGAACACGATCTTCATCAAGCTCCCACTTGAGCTCAGTTGCGTCATCTGCACTAGTATCAATAGAGCCCACTTGAGCCCACTTGAGAACTACCTATCTAGGCAAGTCTAAATGAGGCCGGAACAACAAACAACATGTCTGGAAACTCCTCATGTGCATATTTTAGGTTTGATACTGTTCTGCCCTAAACCATGTTATTGAGTTGTTAAACATGCAAAGCAAGTACACCATGTTAAACTAGGCATTTTCCTACCCCATTTATATATAAAGTTTGTTAGGTTTGGAGCTACGGTTATTTAGTTACAAAATAAAGCATTTTAGCATGCATACTAGCAAATTAATGCAAACATCAGTTTTAAACATTTTAAACATAGATGAAAGTTGGATATTATGAAACTAGACACTATTCTAAGCATTTTTCATATTAAGTTTGTTTTAATATGATGCACCATTTGTGAGTTATTAATTGCATGATGCAGAGGCACTTTACTGTAAAACTGCACTCTCTGGAAAAAAAATAGCTAAAACGTCCAGGAGAAAAAAACATGCGTTGGGCCGAATCTTGCTGGCCCAACAGGAACTAGGGAGGGGCTGGGCGCGTCCACACCATGGGCCATGGCCCAGAACTGTGTCGGAGACCTCGCAGGCCTTGGCGCTAGTGGGTCGACGCGGGAGAAGGCTACGCGGTTACAATGTCGAGGCTGGGGGTCAACGAGGCGGAGCGGTCCACGCAAGGCAGGGGCGCATCGTCCTCCCCATAGAATGAAGCAGAGGAGGGGGCTGGGAACCTCCATCGGCCGCATGCAGAGAACCCCAATGAGGAACGGGCAGCTGACGGCGGGAACGGGCGGAGTTTGGTCGCTGGTGACGGATCCAGGCCGGATCCAGGCGGGCGTGGCACCAAGGGCTCTGAACAGCGGCCGGAGATCCATGGCGGGGTTCCCTGGCGGTGACTTGGTCAAACAGGAGAGAAAACAATTGGTTAGAGGAGAGAGGAGAAAGCATAAAGGGAAAAGGGACACGAGGCAGGGGACCTGCTGGTCCAGCGGCGGCGTCCTCGTGGTTGAGGCCGCCGGCGACGTCCTGGATCGAGATGCAGGATGAGGGAACGGGGCGCTCGGGACTGCTGCTACTCCTTTGCGGGCGTGCGGTCGCGAGGGGCTGCGAGCGCTGAACATCTCCGGGAGCGCGAAGGCGAGGTAGACACGGACTGATGTGGCTCGGCTTGCAGTTTGTCGGGCGAGTAGATCGAGGAACGGAGCGCGATGGTTGGTCGAGCACAGAAAACAGAGAAGAGACAGTGGTGACGGTGACTAGGAGTATCCTAGGGATTAGGGATTGGTCCGATTATTGGACTGCTATTTATAGTAAGTGGTTGTGGGTAGGGCTATCTCGTCCCTCCGATCATAATCGGATGGTCGAGAAAAAATAGACTAGGAGATAAGAATACGGTGATGTTTTGTAGATGTTTGGGGATGATCCGGACCCGTTGGTGAGAACTGCCTGGGTCGGGTCCGGGACAGCTTTCGGACGCGCGCGCGAGGAGGGCCGCGGGCTGACGAGAGAGGTTAGGTTGGGCCTGGCGGTAGGTAGTGGACTGTGTTGGCAAGCTAGGGAGGAAAGAGAGGGAAAACCCGGCAACAGTTTTCGGAGACCGAAAACGTCCGACGTTAGACCGGCTATAATGCCGCTATAGTTATCCGTTGGGGCGTCAAACGCACTCCGAATGCGATATAATAAGACCGCATGCCAACTTTCATCCCATTCCTAGAACATTTTCCGGCCACTTACAAAATAATATTTCGGACATGCCGCGGGCGCGTGCAAGTGTGTCTGGGCTCAGAACAGACAACGGAAAGAACTAGGAGACCGGGACGGATGCAAGCTTTGAAAACATGATGATGCAATGCACATGATGACATGGCAAGATGCAACACTCAAGCGAATGACACGGCAACAAACAGCGAATAACTGGAAGACAGCTGGCACATCATTCTCGGGGCGTTACAAGGTGATATTTTAAAAATTATAAAAAAGGTAGTATGTGCAGCCTACATACAGAAATCTCTCTTTGCTCACCAGAGGAGCATGATGTTGGGGCCTAATCCAAAACACAAACAAGTTACAAATTTAGACAGCACGTTGCGTATAAGTAAGCAAGGAGTTGGCCATTCTGTAGCTCAATTAAAGTCTTAGGGAGCATAATGAATAGCAGAGGGTTTCATACAAACATACTACAGCAAGCAAAACTATGCAATCATTAGCCTAGTATAAACTAGATTGTGAGCCTCATGCAATAATAGTTGGTTAATAGACTTCAAAGCTTCAGGCACACTTCCCTAGAGTAATTAAATGTTAAGGCATGTAATTATGTCAACTAATAGTTATACAAGTACCCAACATCAGGCATCATTCTTTGGGCATCACATTAACTAAGGACAAATAAAGAAATTGAAAAGAGCAAATTAACTATGCCTGTTGAGTTGGATACAGTGACTTACCTTAACAGGTTGAAGAGGCTCAGTGCAGCTCATACTTCTCTTGCAAGGCTCCTTCCTAACATCTTGTACTTGGAAATCCTCTATCTTATCTTCATTGCACCCCCTCCGCAAGGTGACACAAACTAGTTACTCGTCTCCTTGGAAGATAAATATACATACTTTCAAGTCTGTGAACACAAAAGGATGAGATTATAACAAAACAACACCACATAATGAAACATGCCGCATCTCTTGCACTTGCACACAATGAAATGAGCATTTACTATGTCTGCACTATGTAAAAACTAGGCATACCTTTGAACTGGATCTCCAGGTGCTCTTAGAGTTCCTACTTTGGTGTATAGCCAAACCTTTATATCACCTATGAGTTAGAAAAAGCCCCACTATAGCAACCCTTAGTGTTTAAATCATTGACAAGCAATTGGACGAATGTGTGAGCAAATCTTACATATCAAGAAAAGAAGCAAAGAAGGAGGTTTAAAGACCATCACTTGACTGACCAGATTTAAGGGGCATTTAAACATCATGTGCAACGTGTGAACTAACACAATCATTGCATATTCCAGATTCTACAATGGAATACACATGTATTAGGTTATGCCATGTATGATGATGCCTAAATGTACACTATAGCAGGCAGGAGTGATTCATCATTGCACGCACAATTGAATTGTAGGTTAAGGGCCAGTTCTATTCCGCCTTTTCGGGGCTTATTGTCAAAATAAGCCATAAAAGATGTAAAGAAGTCTTTTTGGAGTTATGGGCTTGGGATTAACTAATTTCGCGTTGCAGGGGGGTGTTTCGGGTAGAACCTCACTAAAAATTGAAGGGAAGGGGAATAGCGAAATGACTCTGTTGTCTGCCTATATTACACTCAAAATGCAATTTCTGACACCCGCATCACACCTCACACTCAAGTAAAAACAAACACGCAACCATTCATTGCCCTGCCTGCTTGCATCTCCTCTCCACTTTCCCTCTACCTCGATCCCCTGCCTGCAGCACTAGGGTTCCTCCAGCGAGCCGTCGCAACTGGTCCCATCTTGCCTGGTCCTCGACGATGCTCTGTCCATCTAGGCTACATGGCCAGTGTGTAGGGGCAAATCTCCCTGGCTGCTCCTCCCTCTTGAGCCGCCCCTCATTCTCATGGTCTCCACCAGCTGCTCCATTGTGGTTCGTCCAACGCACTACTCCAGCAGGCGCTGCACAACTACGGCTGATGCCACACTGCGGCAGAAGGCACCTTATTCCCCCTCCCCACATCCCAGGCCGTGGCCTTGAGGTGCTGTTGAAGGATGAGCTCATCCAACAAGGTGAGGATCTCCTCTGATTTTTTTGCCAAATTTTCATTCTGATCCACTATACGATGAGTTGTTATGAGCTGCTTCTGCTGCTGCTATATGATGTGTTGCTATGAGCTGCTCCTGCTGCTACTGTATGATGAAATGGTATGAGCTGCTGCTATATGATGAATTGCTATGAGTTGCTGCTACTATATGAGGAATTGTTATAAGATGATCTTGCTGATGTTGTATGATGAATTGCTATGAGCTGCCCCTGCTGATGCTATATGATGAATTGCAATGAGCTGCTCCTTCTGTTGCTACATGATGAAATGCTATGAGTTGCTCCTGCCGCTGCTATATGATGAATTGCTATGAGCTGCTCCTGTTGTTGCTATATGATGAATTGCTATGAGCGCTCATGCTGCTGCTATATGATGAATTGCTATGAGCTTCTACTGGTATATGATGAATTGCACACTGCTGTTGCTGTTGTACAAAGAGTTGCTATGAGCTGATGCTGCTGCTATATGATGGTTTCAGGTGGTGCTGCTATATGATAATAACCAGCCACTTGGACCATCGAATTTCAATAAATAATTATTCTTCATTTAAATATGGGTCATGTATTCTTCGTTTAAATTAGGCAATGGGATCTCTATGGAAAACATTGACCAAAGTAGATTGTGCCATGTAGATGGTATCTTTGTATTTGCATTTTGAGCAAAATAGTGATGGCCTGTTTTCCTATCATATTAATTACTACACTGGGTTCAATTTGTGATGTTCGCAAGTCAATTTATTTTTCATATGGGCAGCAAAATGAAAAAATATAGTGCAATCTAGACTTTTCACTGATCATACCAAAGATAAGCTGAAAACGCAACGAAAAGAACTGGTTGGCTTATTACATGGAGCTTATATTCACATGTGCTTATTTTCTTAGGATAACTCGTAATAATTGTCCCTAAGAAACTTGGCCAATAGAAATGACATACAAATAACATGTCACGATGATTGCAATGGAGTAGTGATGTACCATAGCACACTGTATAGGCTCACCACTGCCTCTCCTTTTTTTGCGATGTTCCATGAAATTGCCACATACATCTTGTACTTTCTCATTGTGTAACCCTATCTGCAAGTTGACACAGCTAATTTCAGACATCTCTACATGATAATACATTGCATATCCCTTACGCATATTTAAACCACCAATTAATGATTGTGTGCGTAGCATAAACTAGACATGACTCTGTGTGCTGGACTAGCAGGAACTCTAAGGGAGCCTAATGTAGTGCATTGCAATTCCTACATGCCACCTACGATTTTGTGTAATGTATTGCCTTTGTTCCTAAATATATGTCTTTGTAGAGATTCCAGTATGGACCACATACAGATGTGT
>NC_041384.1:293172331-293235476 GCF_002162155.2 Triticum dicoccoides
ATACAGATGTGTGTATATATATATATATATATATATATATATATATATATATATGCATTTTCGAGTGTAGATTCACTCATTTTGCTCCGTATGTAGCCTATAGTGGAATCTCTAGAAAGACTTATATTTAGGAACGGAGGTATGAGGTAGTATCATGTATGACATCTACATATCTAATTTGGCAGCCAGTAGTAGAAATCATTGTCTGCACAAAGGGATTACTGGTCGAAAATCCTAGCAAAGCATGCTGGCAGGCACATAACAATACAAGAGAGAGAGAGACGCACTTACAAGATCATAGCAATGCCTCAGTCCATGATCTTGGTTGGCCAAGCTGCTAGATCCAGAAGAAACATCATCCTTGTATTTTTTGCCAGCTGAATAACAGGTAACAACGACCTGTTAGTATTTTTGAAGTACATCGGGTAGGTGATGTTGGACGGGTTTAAAGGTGACAAGTACCTAGGCCGTGGCGGGTGCTTGGCATCTTGCCAGACGGTGGGAATCAGGTTAGAAAGGTCAAGGGTAATGACGCTGCGCTGGCTATCTCTGCCTGCATGGCGCTGCCGCAGGCATGGGAGGCGCGCCCACAGACACTGGTGGCGCGGTACGATGCGGCAGCGATGACGCCCGTACCGGTGTGCTCACCGCCGTGCCGGCATGGAGCAACTCACCACACCTCATCGAGCTGAACTGGTGTAATGCCCTCAATGCGGCTATATCTCCCACGTGTCGAAGCACGACTTAGAGGCATAACGGCATTGAAAGCAATGTCGCAAGTGAGGTAATCTTCACACAACCCATGTAATACATAAGGGAAAGAGATACATAGTTGGCTTACAATCGCCACTTCACACAAGTACATGAATAAAGCATTACATCATCGAGATACAATCAAGGTCCGACTACGGAACCAAAATAAAAGAAGAACCCCAAATGCAACACGGTCCCCGATCGACCCCAACTAGGCTCCACTACTGATCAACTAGAACAAAACAACACAAAGGACAAGATCTTCAACAAGCTCCTCCTGAGATGGGTTGCGTCGTATGCATGGACTCATTGGCACCTGCAAGCTGGTTTTGGATGTATCTGTGAACCACGAGGACTCAGCAATCTCGCACCCTCGCGATCAAGACTATTTAAGCTTATGGGTAAGGTAAAAGTATGAGGTGGAGCTGCAGCAAGCGACTAGCATATATGGTGGCTAAACATACGCAAATGAGAGCGAGAAGAGAAGGCAAAGCACGATCGAGAAACTATGATCAAGAAGTGATCCTAGAACAACCTACGTCAAGCATAACTCCAACACCGTGTTCACCTCCCGGACTCCGCCGGAAAGAGACCATCACGGTTACACACGCGGTTGATGCATTTTACTTAAGGTCAACTTTAGATTTTCTACAACCGGACATTAACAAATTCCCATCTGCCCATAACCGCGGGCACGGCTTTCGAAAGTTCAAATCCCTGCAGGGGTGTCCCAACTTAGCCCATGACAAGCTGTCACGGTCAACGAAGGAATAGACCTCCTCCCGAGACGTTCCGATCAGACTCGGTATCCCGGTTCTACAACACACTTCGACAAGTTAAAACAAATCCAGCAACACCGCCCGAATGTGCCGACAAAACCCGATAGGAGCTGCACATATCTCTTTCTCAGGACACACTCAGATGAGACTAGCTATGAGTAAAACCAACCCTCAAGTTTCCTCGAGGTGGCCCCGCAGGCAGCTTAGTTTGGACGAACACTCAGAGAGGCACTGGCCCGGGGGGGGTTAGAATAAAGATGACCCTTGAGTCTACAGAACCCAAGGGAAGGTGGTAGGTTGTTAGTGCAAATGGTAAAACCAAGGTTGGGCATTGCTGGAGGAGTTTTATTCAAGGCGAACTGTCAAGGGGTTCCCATTATTACCCAACCGCGTAAGGAACGCAAAATCCGGGAACATAACACCGATATGACGGAAACTAGGGCGGCAAGAGTGGAACAAAACACCAGGCATAAGGCCGAGCCTTCCACCCTTTACCAAGTATATAGATGCATTAATTAAATAAGAGATATTGTGATATCCCAACAAGTAAACATGTTCCAAACATGGAACAAGCTCCAAACTTCACCTGCAACTAACAACGCTATAAGAGGGGCTGAGCAAAGCGGTAACATAGCCAAACAACGGTTTGCTAGGACAACGTGGGTTAGAGGCATGATTCAACAATATAGGAGGCATGATAAGCAAGTGGTAGGTATCGCGGCATAGGCATAGCAAAAGAGCGAGCAACTAAACAAGCAAAGATAGAAGTGATTTCAAGGGTATGGTCATCTTGCCTGAAATCCCGCAAGGAAGAAGAACGAGTCCATGAAGAAGACAAACGGACATAGACGAACGGATCCTCACAACTCTGGAACGGAACCGAAGCTCACGAGAAAGGCAACCCGTAAAGAAGCAAACAACATAGTAAACAACCAACACATAGACATGGCATGATGCACAAACAAGTATGATGCATGTCCGATTTAATGATACATGGCATGGCAAAGTGCACAAGCAACCCTACAAATTAAGTGTAGCACAATATGCAACGGATTTGCATATTGCCAAAACACCACATAACGTATTTAGTTCGATCTTGTTTATGTACCCAACAATATTAAATGTTGTTAGCATGGCAAGAAGGTGATGCAAAGTAAAACTACCTATCTAGTCAAGTTTAAATGAGGCCGGAAGCAACGAACAACAATTCTGGGAACTCCTCATATGCATATATTAGGTTTGGTCCTATTCTGCCCTAAACCAAATTTTAGAATTATTAAACATGCAAGATGACGCCACCATGTTAAACTAGGCAAAATTCTACCCCATTTGCATATAAAGGTTGTTACAAACGGAGCTACGGTTATTTAGTTATGAATTAAACCATTTTAACAAACTATATGAGCAAATTTAAACAAACAGCATTTTAAATATTTTAAACATGGATGAAAATGGCAAATTATTAAACTAGAAGAAATTCTAAGCAAGTTTCATATATAAGTTATTTACATGTGATGCACGGTTTAGAAGTTATTAAATGCATGATCCCAAAGGGGTTTTCTGTAAAACTGCAATCCTGTGGAAATTAGCTAAAATTCGCAGCAACGGAAAAAAATACTACAGGCCAAAACTGGGGCGGACTGGGCCTCACATTGGGCCTTGAGGCCGGCTGCTGGGCTCGGCTCGCTGGATCTGGTCCACGCGCGAAATGCTGGGGCTGGCGGTCGAGAGGGTCAGCGAGGCAGATTCGGTCAACAAAGGTAGGCGAGGCGAGCGCTCCCTGATCCGTCGTTTCTAAAGACGAAAAGAATGCCAAGCCCGGTATGGAGCACCGGCGAGATGCGGGCGAGGGGGCAGCGGGGTCCTGGGCGACCGGATCTGGCTGGGAACGGGCTTGGACGGCACCGGGCTTAAGGAGGCCAAGGCTCTATGGCAGCATCCATGGCCGGGCAGCGATGTTCGTTCCTGCAGAGGCACGGGAGAGAGAGGGCACAAGCTGTGAGAGAAGGGCAAGGGATGAAGAGATTGTAGGACGGTGGTGGAGGCGCTGGTCTGTTCCAGCAGCGTCGAGGAAGGCTAGCACCGCAAGAGAGCAAGGGCTCCTCTTGCTGTTCGGGAATGAAGGCGGCTGCAGGCACTCGGGCTCCTCTCGCACGGGGAGACGAGGTCGAGCGGTCCTGCTCAGGGTCTCCAGCGGGCGCACCACGAGCGCGCGGGGATGGTGGCGGCTCTGTTGCCCTGTTCACAGAGAGATAGAGGAGAAAACAATGTGAGGTTTGGGGGAGAAGAAAAAGAACGGGAAAGGAAGAAAACGCGGGGTGAGGTTCCTCCGGCGACTGGGAGATGCTGCTCCGGCTGCTTGCAGGTGAGGAGGACCACAGGAGGTGCGAGGCAGGGGCTCCTGCTATTGGCCGGAAAGCATGGGAGGTGGTCGGAGGCCGCGGTTTTGAGGGGGGAGGATCTGAGAGGGAAGGTGGTTGGCTCGGCGCTGAAACCAAAGGAGAGAGTGGCGGCGGCGTGGGGATTTGGTGGAGATTGGACAGGCTAGGGCTAGAACTGAACTGCTATATATAGTAGGTGGCTAGAGTTAGGGGTACCTCGTCCCTCCGGTCAAAATCGGACGGTCAGGAAAAAAATAGGCTAGGGAGGCCAAATAAGAAAACGGCGACGTTTTGTAGACGTTTGGGGATGATCCGGACACAACGGTGACGACTCCACGGGTCAGGTCTGGGGAAGTTTCGGATGCGCACGTGAGGAGGGCTGCGGCCTGACGAGAGAGGTTAGGTTGGACCTGGCAGTAATTAGTGGCTGTGTAGACGGTCTTGAGCTGAGAAAAGAGAAGAGAAAGAGAGAGAGAGACCTGGCGACTGTTTCCGGAGACCGAAAACGTCCGACATTAGACCGGCTATGATGCCGCTATAGTTTAACGGTTGGGCTATCAAATGAACTCCGAATGCGATGAAACTTGGCGGGCGACCTACTAAAAACATAACAACACCGCACGCCAACTTTCAACCCATTCCGAGAACATTTTCCGCCCACTTATAAAATAATATTTCGGACATGCCGCGGGCGCGTGCGAGTGTGGTTGGGCTCAGAACGGACAACAGACGGAACTGGGGGAAACCCGGACGGATGCAAGATTTGAAAACATGATGATGCAATGCACATGATGACATGACAAGATGCAACACGCAAGCGAAAGACAACGCAACAACAGCGAATAACTGGAGGACACCTGGCACATCGGTCTCGGGGCGTCACAACACTCCACCACTATGAGAGGATCTCGTCCCGAGATCTAGAATGGCACCGGAGGGACAATGGAAAAGAAAGAGAAGAGGTAAAACTAAGTTGCTTCTTTGACGAATGAGTGAAACCAAAGAACCTTGAAAAGGTTTGGCCATTTGAGAAAAGAATACAACGGAGATGAACAAAGTTGAAAGCACTCCAATAAGAAAGAGGAAAAAGAAAGAACCGATACGGGTAGCACTTCGGTTGAAAAGGGATGAAGCCTTGATAAAATGAAAGAGCTTGAGCAAAAGGGACACAACACTCCGGTTTAAAAGGATACACCAAGAAAATAACACGGTCCTGTCAAAATGAAAAGATGGGTTGAAGAGAGCAACATCACAAAGCCTCCGGAACAAAATTAAGAATGGAATGGAATGAACGAAGGGAAACAACATCTTGAGGGAGCACGCTTACAACAAATGCTAGAACGGAGTTGTTGGAAAACCAACAACGAAAAGAATAAGCTTGATACGGTCTTATGGAATACAATTTAAAATATGAGGTGACATTCTGCCACTCAGGGAAAAAGAATTGGGTTGATATGAACAGATTGACGAGAAAGTATATCGCACCGGAAAGGATAAATGAAGAACTTAGATCACTTATAAGCCCCATAATTAGCAACAATCCTTAGGGAAGGTTTAAGGTGAAATATAACCCAAGATAACTCCAATGACGAGATTAATGGATTTAAAATATCTCATTCTTAACAACATGTGAATCATGAAACATGAACTCGAATTATCAAGAATGACATAAAACCATCTCCAATAATATGGTAGAAAGAAATGCACTCCGGATTGCAAGAAGGAGAATACTTGAGCTCCTTAGAAAAAGAATGTTGATGAGCACTTCGAGAGAGAATTAAATCCTTGATCAACCAACATGTAGAGCCTACATGAGGAAACTCTGGTAACAAAAGCATGATCGAACGGAAAGAAAATAAATGAGGAAAGTAAGGTTAAAGCCTTGCAATGATTGGATGAAGCTTAGCAACAAGATATTTGAGATAGCTTGGAACTCCGGAAAAGAAAAGATGAAACAATAGAAACCGAGAATTTGGTGAACCTCCGGAATAAGGAATTAATCACTTGGATGAAAGAAGAATAAGAATTACATTATGCTTGTCCTCCACCAATTTAGATTGATGACAAGCAACGGATTTGGCATACTACCTATTCTCGTAGAGAGGATTAAGATGGATATAGCGTAAACTTGAGAATGTCTTCCACGAACCACCCGTAGAATTAGGAAACAACGAATGAACTGATATGATAAGAAGAAGAAAAAAATCTTGAATGAACCACCATAAGCATTAAAAATGAACGAAGAGAAGATAAAGAAACACCGGGAAGAATTATAAAATGAACGAAGATGCTTGAGAGGATTAAGATACATGAGAACGAAGAGATCACGAGCCGATTAAAGATCACTTGAACGAAGCACCGGTAAAATTGGAGAATGAGAGATGAAAGCTAGAAGAATAATCCCGAAATGATGGCCTTCGGAGAATAAATACTGAAAATACTCTGAATGACTCCGGATGGGTGAAAAGAATTCCCACAATCGCAAATAATTATGAGAGAATGGCATAAAGCTATCACCATGAATCTTGAAGAGACAAGACAAGATTGAGAGAAAATCTTCTTCGGTCTTCAATATCTGAGAATGACGATGAGAAAGACCACCAAATTGTTGAGATACTCCGGGATGAAAAATGGAAAGGTTGATCCAACGATGAAAGAATTTTGAAAGATCTTGGAGAAAGACATTTGACTGATGGTAAATCATTCTTACGTCAAACTTCGAAAAGAATTTGAGAATACCTCCGAGAAAATAGAAGAGTCAGGTAAGATCCTGGAAAAGACCTGTGGGTTAGGGCCCACTGAAAAGAAACACCGTTGAACGATTTAAGAGAGAAAGCACCGGTTGAATTAAAAGGCTTGAATGAGATAACATCCTCGAAAGAGCTTGAACGAAAGCAGAGTGGAAACACGAATCTTCGGGATATCTTGAGCACTCCGAAACAAATGAATAGCAAGTGGGGAATGATTATGAGGTGCACTGGCATAAGAAAAGCATTGGGCAAAAGAAAAGACTATGCTCGATACCAAAGCTTGAATTAAATCTATCGGAGAAGAAAAAGAATGAAGAATAACGAACTTGAAGAGCATCTTCATGAGAACCGCTGGGTAAGAATATTGACTGGAAAAGGATGGAGAGACTTCACAAGAATAAAAGATACTTTATTAAAACATCGGATTCCTTGAAGAAAAAGGGTGGGTGGGCGGGAAAAACAAAGGCAACTTGGAGACGGATGAAACAAACACCATTGAGAAGACTTGAGTTGATCTTGCGAATGTTGAAATGATCGGATCCACTTGAAGAGAAGCACACCGGTTGAACAAGATTGACATGACAAACTCGATTATCGTGAAGGATTGGTATTCACATCGGAGTATGAGAACACCATTTCGGGAAGGTATGGAATCAACACTTGACATTGAAGCAACTCGAATACCACAACTTAAAACAAAACAAGGATTGGCTTGAAGAATAAGCCGGAACAAACATATGATAGAGATTTCGTCCGAAGTTTTCATGGTGGGGCCTACACGGGCTCGATTGTACATCACCATCATGTACAAGGCAGTGCACATGACACACGAAGCGTCCCCGAGTCGGCATAGCCAAGGACTCTTTAAGACACAACGAGACCACTGTAAAACCAACCGTGAATAGGCGGACCACTAGACGTCGAACCCCAATTTCATATCATACATCTGTCGGAAAGATACCCTAAGAGCTACTTGAATTCCCACTTATAAAC
This sequence comes from Triticum dicoccoides, assembly GCF_002162155.2. NCBI lineage: Eukaryota > Viridiplantae > Streptophyta > Magnoliopsida > Poales > Poaceae > Triticum > Triticum dicoccoides. The sequence continues at coordinate 293,179,988 of NC_041384.1, forward strand.
TCCCGAAACTTTCCGGTTATGCAATCAGGTGTTGGTGATACAGGGGAAACATAATATCTCACCCAAAACTAGCAAATCCTACATCCAGCTGTATCCATCCTTCAACACATAACCAAGAAACCTTCGGAAATCATCTACCTCAACCTTCGAAAAGCATCCGTTATACGAGTTATGGCAATACTCCCGAACTCCCGCCCCAGTACTGGGTGGCGTCGAGGTTATCTCACCAATGAACTGCATAAAAGAGATTTTCGATGTCGGTGTACTAAACTCAGGTATTCCAGAACTGCAACGATAAAATTGTGACTACAACACCTCGGAGCTCAATTCCCCGGGACACTGCCACAAAACCCCTGACAGGATGCACCAAGACAATGTTCTCGTCACAAAACCATCGGAACGATTCCAAGATACCCGCGTGATCCTAAATTTTTTTAGTGAAATTTGAGAAGAGAAGAGTCAAAACTCTACGTCAGGATGCCTTACCAGAGCGATGAAGGGTCTGGGGAGTAAAAAGAATTCCTAAACTCTCCGATATATAATTCCTAAATGACTCAAAACATTTTTCTAGACTCAACAACAGCTGCTAAAAACGATTAATCAGTGGGGGCTCCTAAGGTCGGGGAAGGCTCTGATACCAACTTGTAACGCCCTTGATGCGGCTATATCTCCCACGTGTCGAAGCACGACTTAGAGGCATAACCGCATTGAAAGCAATGTCGCAAGTGAGGCAATCTTCACACAACCCATGTAATACATAAGGGAAAGAGATACATAGTTGGCTTACAATCGCCACTTCACACAAGTACATGAATAAAGCATTACATCATCCAGATACAATCAAGGTCCGACTATGGAACCAAAATAAAAGAAGAACCCAAATGCAACACGGTCCCCGATCGACCCCAACTTGGCTCCACTACTGATCAACTAGAACGAAACAACACAAAGGACAAGATCTTCAACGAGCTCCTCCTGAGCTGGGTTGTGTCGTCTGCACGGACTCATCGGCACCTGCAAGCTGGTTTTGGAAGTATCTATGAGCCACGGGGATTCAGCAATCTCGCACCCTCGCGATCAAGACTATTTAAGCTTATGGGTAAGGTAAAAGTATGAGGTGGAGCTACAGTAAGCGACTAGCATATATGGTGGCTAAACATACGCAAATGAGAGCGAGAAGAGAAGGCAAAGCACGATCGAGAAACTATGATCAAGAAGTGATCCTAGAACAACCTATGTCAAGCATAACTCCAACACCGTGTTCACTTCCCGGACTCCACCGAAAAGAGACCATCACGGTTACACACGCGGTTGATGCATTTTAATTAAGGTCAACTTCAGGTTTTCTACAACCGGACATTAACAAATTCCCATCTGCCCATAACCGCGGGCACGGCTTTCGTAAGTTCAAATCCCTGCAGGGGTGTCCCAACTTAGCCCATGACAAGCTGTCACGGTCAACGAAGGAATAGACCTCCTCCCGAGATGTTCCGATCAGACTCGGTATCCCGGTTCTACAAGACACTTCGACAAGTTAAAACAAATCCAGCAACACCACCCGAATGTGCCGACAAAACCCGATAGGAGCTGCACATATCTCTTTCTCAGGGCACACTCAGATGAGACTAGCTACGAGTAAAACCAACCCTCAAGTTTCCCTGAGGTGGCCCCGCAGGTAGCTCAGTTCGGACCAACAATCAGAGGAGCACTGGCCCGGGGGGGTTAGAATAAAGATGACCCTTGAGTCCACAGAACCCAAGGCAAGGTGGTAGGTTGTTAGTGCAAATGGTAAAACCAAGGTTGGGCATTGCTGGAGGTGTTTTGTTCAAGGCGAACTGTCAAGGGGTTCCCATTATTACCCAACCGCGTAAGGAACGCAAAATCCCGGAACATAACACCGATATGACGGAAACTAGGGCGGAAAGAGTGGAACAAAACACCAAGCATAAGGCCGAGCCTTCCAACCTTTACCAAGTATATAGATGCATTAATTAAATAAGAGATATTGTGATATCCCAACAAGTAAACATGTTCCAAACATGGAACAGGCTCCAAACTTCACCTACAACTAACAACGCTATAAGAGGGGCTGAGCAAAGCGGTAACATAGCCAAACAACGGTTTGCTAGGACAAGGTGGGTTAGAGGTTTGGTTCAACAATATAGGAGGCATGATAAGCAAGTGGTAGGTATCACGGCATAGGCATAGCAAAAAAGAGAGCAACTAAACAAGCAAAGATAGAAGTGATTTCGAGGGTATGGTCATCTTGCCTGAAATCCCGCAAGGAAGAAGAACGAGTCCATGAAGAAGACAAACGGACATAGACGAACGGATCCTCACAACTCCGGAACGGAACTGGAGCTCACGAGAAAGGCAACCCGGAAAGAAGCAAACAACATAGTAAACAACCAACACATAGACATGGGATGATGCACAAACAAGTATGATGCATGTCCGATTTAATGATACATGGCATGGCAAAGTGCACAAGCAACCCTACAAATTAAGTGGAGCACAATATGCAACGGAGTTGCATATTGCCAAAACACCACATAACGTATTTAGTTCGATCTTGTTTATGTACCCAACAATATTAAATGTTGTTAGCATGGCAAGAAGGTGATGCAAAGTAAAACTACCTATCTAGTCAAGTTTAAATGAGGCCGGAAGCAACGAAAAACAATTCCGGAAACTCCTCATATACATATATTAGGTTTGGTCCTGTTCTACCCTAAACCAAATTTTAGAGTTATTAAACATGCAAGATGATGCCACCATGTTAAACTAGGCAAAATTCTGCCCCATTTGCATATAAAGGTTATTAAAAACGGAGCTATGGTTATTTAGTTATGAATTAAACCATTTTAACAAATTATATGAGCAAATTTAAACAAACAGCATTTTAAATATTTTAAACATGGATGAAAATGGCAAATTATTAAACTAGAAGAAATTCTAAGCAAGTTTCATATATAAGTTATTTACATGTGATGCACGATTTAGAAGTTATTAAATGCATGATCCCAAAGGGGTTTTCTGTAAAACAGCAATCCTGTGGAAATTAGCTAAAATTTGAAGCAACGGAAAAAACTACTACAGGCCAAAACTGGGGCAGACTGGGCCTCACATTGGGCCTTGAGGCCGGCTGCTCGGCTCGGCTCGCTGGATCTGGTCCACACGCGAAATGCTGGGGCTGGCGGTCGAGAGGGTCAGCGAGGCAGATTCGGTCAACGAAGGTAGGCGAGGCGAGCACTCCCTGAGCCGTCGTTTCTGAAGACAAAAAGGACGCCAAGCCCGGCATGGAGCGCCGGCGAGATGCGGGCGAGGGGGCAGCGGGGTCCTGGGCGACCGGATCTGGCCGGGAACGGGCTTGGACGGCGCCGGGCTTGAGGAGGCCGAGGCTCTATGGCAGCATCCATGGCCGGGTGGCGATGTTCGTTCCTACAGAGGCACGGGAGAGAGGGGGCGCAAGCTGTGAGAGAGGGGCAAGGGAGAAAGAGATTGTAGGACGGCGGTGGAGGCGCAGGTCTGTTCCAGCGGCGTCGAGGAAGGCTAGCACCGCAAGAGAGCAAGGGCTCCTCTTGCTGTTCGGGAACGAAGGCGGTTGCAGGCACTCGGGCTCCTCTCGCACGAGGAGACGAGGTTAAGCGGTCCTGCTCAGGGTCTCCAGCGGGCGCACCGCGAGCGCGCGGGGATGGTGGCGGCGCCGTTGCCCTGTTCATAGAGAGACAGAGGAGAAAACAATGTGAGGTTTGGCGGAAAAGAAAAAGAACGGGGAAGGAAGAAAAGGCGGGGTGAGGTTCCTCCGGCGACTGGTAGCTGCTGCTCCGGCTGCTTGCAGGCGAGGAGGACCACAGGAGGTGCGAGGCAGGGGCTCCTGCTACTGGCCGGAAAGCATGGGAGGTGGTCGGAGGCTGCGGTTTTGAGGGGGGAGGATCTGAGAGGGAAGGTGGTTGGCTCGGCGCTGAAACCAAAGGAGAGAGTGGCGGCGGCGTGGGGATTTGGTGGAGATTGGACAGGCTAGGGCTAGAATTGAACTGCTATATATAGTAGGTGGCTAGAGTTAGGGGTACCTCGTCCCTCCGATCAAAATCGGACGGTTAGGAAAAAATAGGCTAGGGAGGCCAAATAAGAAAACGGAGACGTTTTGTAGACGTTTGGGGATGATCCGGACACAACGGTGACGACTCCACGGGTCGGGTCTGGGGAAGTTTCGGACACGCACGTGAGGAGGGTTGTGGGCTGACGAGAGAGGTTAGGTTGGACCTGGCAGTAAGTAGTGGGTTGTGTAGACGGTCTTGAGCTGAGAAAAGAGAAGGGAAAGAGAGAGAGACCCGGCGACTGTTTCCGGATACCGAAAATGTCCGACGTTAGACCGGCTATAATGCCTCTATAGTTTAACGGTTGGGCTATCAAACGAACTCCGAATGCGATGAAACTTGGCGGGCGACCTACTAACAACATAACAACACCGCACGCCAACTTTCAACCCATTCCGGGAACATTTTCCGGCCACTTATAGAATAATATTTCGGACATGCCGCGGGCGCGGGCGAGTGTGGTTGGGCTTAGAACGGACAACAGACGGAACTGGGAAACCCGGACGGATGCAAGTTTTGAAAACTTGATGATGCAATGCACATGATGACATGACAAGATGCAACACGCAAGCGAAAGACAACGCAACAACAGCGAATAACTGGAGGACACCTGGCACATCGGTCTCGGGGCGTCACAACTGGAGCGGGGAGTTGCTGAACCACGCGCCTGCTTGGGGCGGCAACTGGCTCCGTCGGGACGAGCGAGGTTGGTGAAGCACCGAGCGGCCTAGCCCATATCCGGAGGGCTCGGTGAGCCACCCAGCTGGGTAATATGCCAGAGAACGGCTCCTCGGAAGCCATCATAAGAGTGGAGAAAATGGTGAAGGAGGAGATGGGGGAGTGGCGGAGGGGTGCGATTCTTGCCTGTTGTTTGTCTGGCCTCGTGTAAATAGAGGGCGGAAGGTAGGAGCTTGGCCGGCATCTGGCCTCGTTTAAACTGAGGGCGGACGGGAGGAGCTTGGCCGGTGTTGCGTTTAATTCCGTCCCGCTCATGAATGGACATGTGGCCCGGCATAGGTTTCTCGGTTTGCTTGCGGGTTTAATGGAGGCGAGGAGGCATGTTCAGCCGGGCGTGTAGTGGGCGGTGCAGTACTATTCGATTTGACAGCAAGCTGCACAGTTCCCATTACGGTGTTAATGCAGACAAGGAAGGGAGTAGCGGTTCCCGAAATGTTGAATGGCCAATACATCCTCCTTCAATTAATGCATGCAGGAAGTAATGGGAGGAGGACCGGGAAAAGAGGCTCCACGATGTGAATGCAACGCAGTTTGCCCTCATATAAAGGTGCCTCTCCATTCCAATGCATCTACCACATCGTACGCACCTAAGCATTTGCCTAAGCACCTGCTCTACGCGCAAAAGTCCTCGCTCCAGACGCTCCAAGACGCCGGCCTGCGGCAAGGCGCTGAGGATCGTCTCCAGATGGATTTGGCGACCGGCTGGTGGATGGCCGCCGTCGACGCCAACTATGACTCTCAATTGGACTAGATGATCGTTGCCACCACCAACAAGTTTGTCGTACTCAAGAAGCTCGTGGAAGACATCGCCGTACTACTCCAGCCCGTGTGCCCGGGATCCTCATTGCCTGCCACCCTAATCGGCCTCCATGGTGATAACCTCTTTCAAGCACTGGTGGCCCTGCGGCTGCCCGCCGACGCCACGGAGAATGTTCACCTGGAGGTCGCACTCGCCGCGAGGCGCCTCGCCCTGCAAGAATTCGTCGGCCTACACATCCACGTGTACGATCAAATCGTGTATACAGTTATCTACAAATACCTGTTGGTGTACCTACCCATCCTTCCTGATAGGTGGGACCTATGCAAACAGATAAAAAATGTGTCGTAGCTGGTTCAGATGGATATTGGTGCATGCGTGGGAGACACAACATTCTCTGGTTAAGGAATACACAGTTATCCTCATCAAAAAAGAAAAGGCCCATCTTCGCGCTTTCGCATGCATGGGGATTTGGTTCTGCTCGCAATATGGATGATACCTGGAGGATGAAGTGAACAGGCATGCTAGCACGTGAGACTTATTTCCGCTATATAGTACTGGAGTACTCATGTTCCTACTACTACTAGTAGTAGTACAACTGTGGTACACGTGATGGTCAAAATACTATTCATCCGGTCCTCACAGTGAAGTGACAACACCCTGCGCCTGACACTTGTCCAGGCGGCATGTTCAGGTTACCAAAGTCAGCCTCACCCTATGCACTGTACAGTCTGTCACCGCTGCTATACAACACATTAGCATGCCTCGCCTCGTCTCCCTCTCCCGTCCCATAGCACCACTCCGTCTCCATCTCCATCTCACTGTGCCCCCGTGTACCATCGACTCGCTAGCACCGACAGCCTTCTCCCCCGTAAATCAAGCCCCCCAAAACCCCCACCTTCCAAACTGCACCATGGCCGAACGCGAACTGCGTAGCATCCATATGATCCGTGATTGGAGCAGTCTCCCAAGTGACATTCTCGACCTCTGTTGTTTGTGTATAGATATGTTGAGCGCCCTGCAGCAGACTGCATGCTCAAGGGACATGCACATGGCCATGGTCAAAGCGAGGCCTAAGCTTTTCAAGACACCCTTCTTGCTGCTATCTGGTCTTGCGAGATTGGCTCACCATGATTCGGATGCGTACATGATGCCCCTCGACTTCAATCCAACCTCCATTAGCTGAAACTTCTTTGCAGGTATGTAGTGGGTCATCATACATCATTTCCCTCGACTTCGATCCGATCACCATTGCTCGTAACTTCTTGGCAGGTATGTACTGGGTCGGAATGAACTCCCACTGGATGGCTACCTTCAGAGAAGGGGAAGACGGTAAAAAGTTTGTGCTCATGAACTTCCAGACCTCCCATGAGATTATCCTTCCTCCGTTTGATTATATAGAGTTTTACCATTGCGGTCCAAGTCATCTAGATTACCACGTCAGTTGGACAGACCTTGTTTTGCAGAAGCTCGGTGCGGTAGTGCTTCCGCTCCCCGAAGGTGACAGGCAGGCAGACGTGCCCTATCGGTGTGGTGGAACCGTCGGTAACTCCAAAGAAAGTCTTGGTTGGCTGGAGCTGCTAATATGGCACTTGGAGGTTGTCGAACTTGTCGACGGATAAGACGTTGAGCCCTGCGCCACCGTCGATGAGAGTCTTGGTGACTTGCACGTTGCTGATGACTGGGCAGCACAGCATAGGGAGTGTGCCAGCGGTGGCTGCGCACTTGAGCTGGTCTGCCGAGTTGAAGGTGATGGAAGATTGGGACCACCTGAGCGGGTGCGTGGCCTTGAGCTTGGGGAGCGTCGCGTTCACCTTCCGAGCGAACTGTTTGAAGATGCACTGAGAGGCTGGGGCCTGAGCACCGCCCAAGATGCAAGCGATCGCACGTGGCTCCTGGAAGCCCCTAGCCCCCTTATCCTGGTGGTGGTCATCGTTCCTTCTTGGTGGCGGCAATGGGGGAAGACCGGCGTTGTCCTGGGGGCGATCCTCACAAGGCGGGTCCCTCCAGACGCGCTCGCGAGGTTAGTCCTGCCAGCGGTCCTCATGAGGCCAGTCACGCCACTCCTAGCGCGGGCCACGGTCGTCCCAGCATCCGCCTCCACGTCCCCCTCCATGGCCGTAGCCCCGGTCATTGCGCTCGAGGCGTCGACCAAAGCGTCCTTCCCGTATGGCTCTGAGCTCTTGACAGTTGCTGGTGTTGTGGGTGTTCATGTTGTGGAAGGTGCAGAACAGACGGCCGTTCTTGGACGACTCGGGCTGATCTCTGCCTCGCTTGGTGTCGGGCTCCGCTGAGAGCACCACTACCTCTTTGCGCTTCACGTCCTTGGCCTTGGCCTTCTTCTCCTCCACTCGCAGCTGGCAGCTCAAGGAGAGAGAGGCGCCCCTCCTCAGCTCTTGCGCACTTTTTCGCCAGGTTGAACAGCTACTGAGATGTTCAAAGCTCCTCATGGATAGCCAGCTCTTCCTTCATCTTGACGTCACGGACGCAGTTGGAAAACACGGAGATGATGGCCTCGTCCGTGACCTTGGGGATCTTGAGGCGTGTGTTGTTGAAGCGCTGGATGTACTTCTGGAGGGTCTCTCCTGGCTCTTGCTTGATGTGGCATAGATCGCCCGCTGCAGGTAGGCGGTCACGAGTGCCCCGGAAGTTGGCGACGAAGCGGTCACGCATCTCATCCCAGGAGGAGATCGAGCCATGCTGCAGGTTCAGGAGCCAGGAGCGGGCCGCATCCTTGAGAGCCATGGGAAACCAGTTCGCCATGACTTTTTTGTCGCCGTTGGCCGCTTCGATGCTCAACTTATAGAGGTGCAGGAACTCTATGGGGTCGGCGGTGCCGTCGTATCGAGGAGGTCGATCTGACTTGAACTTGCCTGCCCAGGCGACGCTACGCAGCTCGGGGGTGAAGGCGCGGCAGCCAGCCGTGTTCGCCGGGGCCCGCTTCTGAGGTGGAGCTTGGTCTTGGCGAGGTTCGCGCTGCGCCACTACAGGCAGCACGCGATCTTGATGAGGTGGCGCAGGGAGCGCTGGTGCAGCTTCTCGTGGCAGCGGGATTTCTTGGTAGCTTCTTTCTTCACGCGCGGGCGCCGGGCGCGGTGGATCACACCGCGGAGGCGCGCGCCTTGGCGCCAAGGCACCGTCTTGGGGTCGAGGCGGTGGGGGCATGCCATGATCCCCATCGCCCGCGGCTGGTTGAGGGGGAGGCAGAGAGTGGGACGGCGTCGGAGATCCCCCTGCGGCACGGAGGAGTTCGGCGATGCGGTCGAGCCTCTCCTTGTAGAGGTCATCGACGGGGCGTTAACGCAGGAGCTCGTTCGCTGCGTTGAGCGCGGCCCATGCCTCCATGGGAGCGTTGCCCGTGCCTCCATGGGAGCGCGGTGCACGTGGGACGAAGAACCAGCAGGGGTGAGTGATGGAGTAGCGGTGCGGCCGTCCTGTCGCACTGAAGGATGCAGCAAGGACGCCTGCTGCTCATTCCCCACTGGGCCGGTAGCAGCGTTGGCGGCGGGGGATGGAGAACGACGAGGTGGCCTGCCGACGGGAGCTATCTGAGCGACGCGGGCGACGAGGGCAGCCCGACGCTCAGCTTGAGCACGGCGAGCGTCCGACATGGAGATGACGGACCGACGGAGCGACGGACTGACGGAAAGGAAGCTACAGCTCACCCCTACCTGGCACGCCAAATGTCGGATGTGGGGTTCCGGCAAACCCTTAAGGTTCGAACACTGGGGTGCGCGCGAAGTCTTTCCCTCCTTCCGATCTACGCTCTAGCTCGCTAAGATCTTGCGGACGAACTCGACGAACTCAAAACACAAAAAGACACAAGGTTTATATTGGTTCCGGCCACCGTTGTGGTGTAATACCCTAGTCCAGTGTGGTGGCGGTGGATTGCCTCTTGGGCTGATGATGAGAGCAGTACAAGGGGAAGAACAGCCTCCTGAGGTTGAGGTGTTCTTGTGCATATGGACTTGTGTGTATCTCTCGGTCTCTCTCCGCCCTCTCTCTTCTTGGACCCATCTCCCCTCCTACAATGGTGGCTAGTCCTATTTATAGAGGCCCTGGTCCTCTTCCCAAATATTGAGCGGGAAGGGAGCCAACAATGGCGGGCTAATTTGAAGGGGGACACCTAGTACGAGCTATCCTGACAAAAGGTAGTCTGCGCCTGTGAAAGGCCATGGGGTGACGTCGTCTTGGGCTCCACGATGACCTCCGTCTTGCAGTCCATGGTCTTGGTCTTGTTGCAACGAAATGGCAACCTTTGCCTGAGGCCTCGGTACTCCACGGCTATGCTTGCCCCCTTTGCCCCAAAGAGGAAACAAGGACGCTGCGCGCGCTGGTGCCCTCCTGGCGCCTGCCTGGTGTCGATCATCATGGCTCACGTCACGAGAGCCTCGTGAGGTTCGCCTGGCCTTGATATCTCCGCTCCTTGTGATCCTACCTAGCTAGGCCACTCCAGAGGAGGTCTTGCATTGTCCGCCTCGCGAGGCTTGGCCCCTCGCAAGGGTCTTGGGTGCCTTGTTGGTGAAGATGGGCCGTACGGCCTGCTGCTTGACCATGCCGCAGCCCGTAGGCAGGAAACTGTGGGGACCCCAGTTCCCAGAACGCCAACTCAAGGCATAGAAACATAGAATAATCCCATACTATACAGTAAAGAAATTACAACCGATTATACCCACTAGGCATTATGGTTCGGCACTAGTGATACTAAAGCACACACAAATAGCAAATTACATACACTGGGCAAATACAGCTCCTACATCATGGACGCGCATCAACATGACTTACCATTTGAACTATAATCTCTTCAGAAAATAGGATTGGTCGGATTGAGATAGCACAAATTTCAGTCTGCAAAATCTCCAATTCCTTCAGTGTTACCTCAGTGTCTTGTTTCATTTTTTTGACTCCTGCATTTAATACCTACATGTCCAGTCTCAACTTAGTAATTGTACGTTGAGAATCATGTACACGTTGTCTTGCCACCTCCAGTTGATGCTCGAGAACATCAACACATTCCAATTTCAATCCATAATCATTCAGTAACGGGCATGCCGCATTGCTCGCAGATCTTTGTATTGATGTCACTTCAGCATGAAATGTTTCTGTAAGTACACATGACTAGGGCAAAAATATAGTTACAACAGTGAAGCGAGCAAGACAAACTATTTTGTACATGGCAAAGCAGGACTAACAATAATGTCACACGGCATGAAGCGTAAGAAGGTGTGTAACACCCACGATGCGGCTATATCTCCGACATGTCGGGGCATGAATTAGAGGCATAGCCGCATGGTACTTTGTCGCAAGAGGGGTAGTCTTCACACAATCCCATGTTCTGAATAAGAACGGGATAAAGAGTTGGCTTACAATCGCCACTTCACACAAATACAAGTTAAACATACATCATCCAGAATACAATCAAGGTCCGACTATGGAACCAAAATGAAAGAAGTCAACCCCAAATGCTAGAACCCCGATCATCCCAACTGGGCTCCACTACTGATCAACTGGAAACGCAACAACACACGAACACGATCTTCATCAAGCTCCCACTTGAGCTCAGTTGCGTCATCTGCACTAGTATCAATAGAGCCCACTTGAGCCCACTTGAGAACTACCTATCTAGGCAAGTCTAAATGAGGCCGGAACAACAAACAACATGTCTGGAAACTCCTCATGTGCATATTTTAGGTTTGATACTGTTCTGCCCTAAACCATGTTATTGAGTTGTTAAACATGCAAAGCAAGTACACCATGTTAAACTAGGCATTTTCCTACCCCATTTATATATAAAGTTTGTTAGGTTTGGAGCTACGGTTATTTAGTTACGAAATAAAGCATTTTAGCATGCATACTAGCAAATTAATGCAAACATCAGTTTTAAACATTTTAAACATAGATGAAAGTTGGATATTATGAAACTAGACACTATTCTAAGCATTTTTCATATTAAGTTTGTTTTAATATGATGCACCATTTGTGAGTTATTAATTGCATGATGCAGAGGCACTTTACTGTAAAACTGCACTCTCTGGAAAAAAAATAGCTAAAACGTCCAGGAGAAAAAAAACATGCGTTGGGCCGAATCTTGCTGGCCCAACAGGAACTAGGGAGGGGCTGGGCGCGTCCACACCATGGGCCATGGCCCAGAACTGTGTCGGAGACCTCGCAGGCCTTGGCGCTAGTGGGCCGACGCGGGAGAAGGCTACGCGGTTACAATGTCGAGGCTGGGGGTCAACGAGGCGGGGCGGTCCACGCAAGGCAGGGGCGCATCGTCCTCCCCATAGAATGAAGCAGAGGAGGGGGCTGGGAACCTCCATCGGCCGCATGCAGAGAACCCCAATGAGGAACGGGCAGCTGACGGCGGGAACGGGCGGAGTTTGGTCGCTGGTGACGGATCCAGGCCGGATCCAGGCGGGCGTGGCACCAAGGGCTCCGAACAGCGGCCGGAGATCCATGGCGGGGTTCCCTGGCGGTGACTTGGTCAAACAGGAGAGAAAACAATTGGTTAGAGGAGAGAGGATAAAGCATAAAGGGAAAAGGGACACGAGGCAGGGGACCTGCTGGTCCAGCGGCGGCGTCCTCGTGGTTGAGGCCGCCGGCGACGTCCTGGATCGAGATGCAGGATGAGGGAACGGGGCGCTCGGGACTGCTGCTACTCCTTTGCGGGCGTGCGGTCGCGAGGGGCTGCGAGCGCTGAACATCTCCGGGAGCGCGAAGGCGAGGTAGACACGGACTGATGTGGCTCGGCTTGCAGTTTGTCGGGCGAGTAGATCGAGGAACGGAGCGCGATGGTTGGTCGAGCACGGAAAACAGAGAAGAGACAGTGGTGACGGTGACTAGGAGTATCTTAGGGATTAGGGATTGGTCCGATTATTGCACTGCTATTTATAGTAAGTGGTTGTGGGTAGGGCTATCTCGTCCCTCCGATCATAATCGGATGGTCGAGAAAAAATAGACTAGGAGAGTACAAATAAGAATACGGTGATGTTTTGTAGATGTTTGGGGATGATCCGGACCCGTTGGTGAGAACTGCCTGGGTCGGGTCCGGGACAGCTTTCGGACGCGCGCGCGAGGAGGGCCGCGGGCTGACGAGAGAGGTTAGGTTGGGCCTGGCGGTAGGTAGTGGACTGTGTTGGCAAGCTAGGGAGGAAAGAGAGGGAAAACCCGGCAACAGTTTTCGGAGACCGAAAACGTCCGACGTTAGACCGGCTATAATGCAGCTATAGTTATCCGTTGGGGCGTCAAACGCACTCCGAATGCGATATAATAAGACCGCATGCCAACTTTCATCCCATTCCTAGAACATTTTCCGGCCACTTACAAAATAATATTTCGGACATGCCGCGGGCGCATGCAAGTGTGTCTGGGCTCAGAACAGACAACGGAAAGAACTAGGAGACCGGGACGGATGCAAGCTTTGAAAACATGATGATGCAATGCACATGATGACATGGCAAGATGCAACACTCAAGCGAATGACACGGCAACAAACAGCGAATAACTGGAAGACAGCTGGCACATCATTCTCGGGGCGTTACAAGGTGATATTTTAAAAATTATAAAAAAAGTAGTATGTGCAGCCTACATACAGAAATCTCTCTTTGCTCACCAGAGGAGCATGATGTTAGGGCCTAATCCAAAACACAAACAAGTTACAAATTTAGACAGCACGTTGCGTATAAGTAAGCAAGGAGTTGGCCATTCTGTAGCTCAATTAAAGTCTTAGGGAGCATAATGAATAGCAGAGGGTTTCATACAAACATACTACAGCAAGCAAAACTATGCAATCATTAGCCTAGTATAAACTAGATTGTGAGCCTCATGCAATAATAGTTGGTTAATAGACTTCAAAGCTTCAGGCACACTTCCCTAGAGTAATTAAATGTTAAGGCATGTAATTATGTCAACTAATAGTTATACAAGTACCCAACATCAGGCATCATTCTTTGGGCATCACATTAACTAAGGACAAATAAAGAAATTGAAAAGAGCAAATTAACTATGCCTGTTGAGTTGGATACAGTGACTTACCTTAACAGGTTGAAGAGGCTCAGTGCAGCTCATACTTCTCTTGCAAGGCTCCTTCCTAACATCTTGTACTTGGAAATCCTCTATCTTATCTTCATTGCACCCCCTCCGCAAGGTGACACAAACTAGTTACTCGTCTCCTTGGAAGATAAATATACATACTTTCAAGTCTGTGAACACAAAAGGATGAGATTATAACAAAACAACACCACATAATGAAACATGCCGCATCTCTTGCACTTGCACACAATGAAATGAGCATTTACTATGTCTGCACTATGTAAAAACTAGGCATACCTTTGAACTGGATCTCCAGGTGCTCTTGGAGTTCCTACTTTGGTGTATAGCCAAACCTTTATATCACCTATGAGTTAGAAAAAGCCCCACTATAGCAACCCTTAGTGTTTAAATCATTGACAAGCAATTGGACGAATGTGTGAGCAAATCTTACATATCAAGAAAAGAAGCAAAGAAGGAGGTTTAAAGACCATCACTTGACTGACCAGATTTAAGGGGCATTTAAACATCATGTGCAACGTGTGAACTAACACAATCATTGCATATTCCAGATTCTACAATGGAATACACATGTATTAGGTTATGCCATGTATGATGATGCCTAAATGTACACTATAGCAGGCAGGAGTGATTCATCATTGCACGCACAATTGAATTGTAGGTTAAGGGCCAGTTCTATTCCGCCTTTTCGGGGCTTATTGTCAAAATAAGCCATAAAAGATGTAAAGAAGTCTTTTTGGAGTTATGGGCTTGGGATTAACTAATTTCGCGTTGCAGGGGGGTGTTTCGGGTAGAACCTCACTAAAAATTGAAGGGAAGGGGAATAGCGAAATGACTCTGTTGTCTGCCTATATTACACTCAAAATGCAAATTCTAACACCCGCATCACACCTCACACTCAAGTAAAAACAAACACGCAACCGTTCATTGCCCTGCCTGCTTGCATCTCCTCTCCACTTTCCCTCTACCTTGATCCCCTGCCTGCAGCACTAGGGTTCCTCCAGCGATCCGTCGCAACTGGTCCCATCTTGCCTGGTCCTCGACGATGCTCTGTCCATCTAGGCTACATGGCCAGTGTGTAGGGGCAAATCTCCCTGGCTGCTCCTCCCTCTTAAGCCGCCCCTCATTCTCATGGTCTCCTCCAGCTGCTCCATTGTGGTTCGTCCAACGCACTACTCCAGCAGGCGCTGCACAACTACGGCTGATGCCACACTGCGGCAGAAGGCACCTTATTCCCCCTCCCCACATCCCAGGCCGTGGCCTTGAGGTGCTGTTGAAGGATGAGCTCATCCAACAAGGTGAGGATCTCCTCTGATTTTTTTGCCAAATTTTCATTCTGATCCACTATACGATGAGTTGTTATGAGCTGCTTCTGCTGCTGCTATATGATGCGTTGCTATGAGCTGCTCCTGCTGCTACTGTATGATGAAATGGTATGAGCTGCTGCTATATGATGAATTGCTATGAGTTGCTGCTACTATATGAGGAATTGTTATAAGCTGATCTTGCTGATGTTGTATGATGAATTGCTATGAGCTGCCCCTGCTGATGCTATATGATGAATTGCAATGAGCTGCTCCTTCTGTTGCTACATGATGAAATGCTATGAGTTGCTCCTGCCGCTGCTATATGATGAATTGCTATGAGCTTCTCCTGTTGTTGCTATATGATGAATTTCTATGAGCGCTCATGCTGCTGTTATATGATGAATTGCTATGAGCTTCTACTGGTATATGATGAATTGCACACTGCTGTTGCTGTTGTACGAAGAGTTGCTATGAGCTGATGCTGCTGCTATATGATGGTTTCAGGTGGTGCTGCTATATGATAATAACCAGCCACTTGGACCATCGAATTTCAATAAATAATTATTCTTCATTTAAATGTGGGTCATGTATTCTTCGTTTAAATTAGGCAATGGGATCTCTATGGAAAACATTGACCAAAGTAGATTGTGCCAAGTAGATGGTATCTTTGTATTTGCATTTTGAGCAAAATAGTGATGGCCTGTTTTCCTATCATATTAATTACTACACTGGGTTCAATTTGTGATGTTCGCAAGTCAATTTATTTTTCATATGGGCAGCAAAATGAAAAAATATAGTGCAATCTAGACTTTTCACTGATCATACCAAAGATAAGCTGAAAACGCAACGAAAAGAACTGGTTGGCTTATTACATGGAGCTTATATTCACATGTGCTTATTTTCTTAGGATAACTCGTAATAATTGTCCCTAAGAAACTTGGCCAATAGAAATGACATACAAATAACATGTCACGATGATTGCAATGGAGTAGTGACGTACCATAGCACACTGTATAGGCTCACCACTGCCTCTCCTTTTTTTGCGATGTTCCATGAAATTGCCACATACATCTTGTACTTTCTCATTGTGTAACCCTATCTGCAAGTTGACACAGCTAATTTCAGACATCTCTACATGATAATACATTGCATATCCCTTACGCATATTTAAACCACCAATTAATGATTGTGTGCGTAGCATAAACTAGACATGACTCTGTGTGCTGGACTAGCAGGAACTCTAAGGGAGCCTAATGTAGTGCATTGCAATTCCTACATGCCACCTACGATTTTGTGTAATGTATTGCCTTTGTTCCTAAATATATGTCTTTGTAGAGATTCCAGTATGGACCACATACAGATGTGTATATATATATATATATATATATATATATATATATATATATATGCATTTTCGAGTGTAGATTCACTCATTTTGCTCCGTATGTAGCCTATAGTGGAATCTCTAGAAAGACTTATATTTAGGAACGGAGGTATGAGGTAGTATCATGTATGACATCTACATATCTAATTTGGCAGCCAGTAGTAGAAATCATTGTCTGCACAAAGGGATTACTGGTCGAAAATCCTAGCAAAGCATGCTGGCAGGCACATAACAATACAAGAGAGAGAGAGACGCACTTACAAGATCATAACAATGCCTCAGTCCATGATCTTGGTTGGCCAAGCTGCTAGATCCAGAAGAAACATCATCCTTGTATTTTTTGCCAGCTGAATAACAGGTAACAACGACCTGTTAGTATTTTTGAAGTACATCGGGTAGGTGATGTTGGACGGGTTTAAAGGTGACAAGTACCTAGGCCGTGGCGGGTGCTTGGCATCTTGCCAGACGGTGGGAATCAGGTTAGAAAGGTCAAGGGTAATGACGCTGCGCTGGCTATCTCTGCCTGCATGGCGCTGCCGCAGGCATGGGAGGCGCGCCCACAGACACTGGTGGCGCGGTACGATGCGGCAGCGATGACGCCCGTACCGGTGTGCTCACCGCCGTGCCGGCATGGAGCAACTCACCACACCTCATCGAGTTGAATTGGTGTAATGCCCTCAATGCGGCTATATCTCCCACGTGTCGAAGCACGACTTAGAGGCATAACCGCATTGAAAGCAATGTCGCAAGTGAGGTAATCTTCACACAACCCATGTAATACATAAGGGAAAGAGATACATAGTTGGCTTACAATCGCCACTTCACACAAGTACATGAATAAAGCATTACATCATCCAGATACAATCAAGGTCCGACTACGGAACCAAAATAAAAGAAGAACCCCAAATGCAACACGGTCCCCGATCGACCCCAACTAGGCTCCACTACTGATCAACTAGAACGAAACAACACAAAGGACAAGATCTTCAACAAGCTCCTCCTGAGATGGGTTGCGTCGTATGCATGGACTCATTGGCACCTGCAAGCTGGTTTTGGATGTATCTGTGAACCACGAGGACTCAGCAATCTCGCACCCTCGCGATCAAGACTATTTAAGCTTATGGGTAAGGTAAAAGTATGAGGTGGAGCTGCAGCAAGCGACTAGCATATATGGTGGCTAAACATACGCAAATGAGAGCGAGAAGAGAAGGCAAAGCACGATCGAGAAACTATGATCAAGAAGTGATCCTAGAACAACCTACGTCAAGCATAACTCCAACACCGTGTTCACCTCCCGGACTCCGCCGGAAAGAGACCATCACGGTTACACACGCGGTTGATGCATTTACTTAAGGTCAACTTTAGGTTTTCTACAACCGGACATTAACAAATTCCCATCTGCCCATAACCGCGGGCACGGCTTTCGAAAGTTCAAATCCCTGCAGGGGTGTCCCAACTTAGCCCATGACAAGCTGTCACGGTCAACGAAGGAATAGACCTCCTCCCGAGACGTTCCGATCAGACTCGGTATCCCGGTTCTACAAGACACTTCGACAAGTTAAAACAAATCCAGCAACACCGCCCGAATGTGCCGACAAAACCCGATAGGAGCTGCACATATCTCTATCTCAGGGCACACTCAGATGAGACTAGCTATGAGTAAAACCAACCCTCAAGTTTCCTCGAGGTGGCCCCGCAGGCAGCTTAGTTTGGACGAACACTCAGAGAGGCACTGGCCCGGGGGGGGGGGTTAGAATAAAGATGACCCTTGAGTCTACAGAACCCAAGGGAAGGTGGTAGGTTGTTAGTGCAAATGGTAAAACCAAGGTTGGGCATTGCTGGAGGAGTTTTATTCAAGGCGAACTGTCAAGGGGTTCCCATTATTACCCAACCGCGTAAGGAACGCAAAATCCGGGAACATAACACCGATATGACGGAAACTAGGGCGGCAAGAGTGGAACAAAACACCAGGCATAAGGCCGAGCCTTCCACCCTTTACCAAGTATATAGATGCATTAATTAAATAAGAGATATTGTGATATCCCAACAAGTAAACATGTTCCAAACATGGAACAAGCTCCAAACTTCACCTGCAACTAACAACGCTATAAGAGGGGCTGAGCAAAGCGGTAACATAGCCAAACAACGGTTTGCTAGGACAACGTGGGTTAGAGGCATGATTCAACAATATAGGAGGCATGATAAGCAAGTGGTAGGTATCGCGGCATAGGCATAGCAAAAGAGCGAGCAACTAAACAAGCAAAGATAGAAGTGATTTCAAGGGTATGGTCATCTTGCCTGAAATCCCGCAAGGAAGAAGAACGAGTCCATGAAGAAGACAAACGGACATAGACGAACGGATCCTCACAACTCTGGAACGGAACCGAAGCTCACGAGAAAGGCAACCCGTAAAGAAGCAAACAACATAGTAAACAACCAACACATAGACATGGCATGATGCACAAACAAGTATGATGCATGTCCGATTTAATGATACATGGCATGGCAAAGTGCACAAGCAACCCTACAAATTAAGTGTAGCACAATATGCAACGGAGTTGCATATTGCCAAAACACCACATAACGTATTTAGTTCGATCTTGTTTATGTACCCAACAATATTAAATGTTGTTAGCATGGCAAGAAGGTGATGCAAAGTAAAACTACCTATCTAGTCAAGTTTAAATGAGGCCGGAAGCAACGAACAACAATTCTGGGAACTCCTCATATGCATATATTAGGTTTGGTCCTATTCTGCCCTAAACCAAATTTTAGAATTATTAAACATGCAAGATGACGCCACCATGTTAAACTAGGCAAAATTCTACCCCATTTGCATATAAAGGTTGTTACAAACGGAGCTACGGTTATTTAGTTATGAATTAAACCATTTTAACAAACTATATGAGCAAATTTAAACAAACAGCATTTTAAATATTTTAAACATGGATGAAAATGGCAAATTATTAAACTAGAAGAAATTCTAAGCAAGTTTCATATATAAGTTATTTACATGTGATGCACGGTTTAGAAGTTATTAAATGCATGATCCCAAAGGGGTTTTCTGTAAAACAGCAATCCTGTGGAAATTAGCTAAAATTCGCAGCAACGGAAAAAAATACTACAGGCCGAAACTGGGGCGGACTGGGCCTCACATTGGGCCTTGAGGCCGGCTGCTGGGCTCGGCTCGCTGGATCTGGTCCACGCGCGAAATGCTGGGGCTGGCGGTCGAGAGGGTCAGCGAGGCAGATTCGGTCAACAAAGGTAGGCGAGGCGAGCGCTCCCTGATCCGTCGTTTCTGAAGACGAAAAGAATGCCAAGCCCGGTATGGAGCACCGGCGAGATGCGGGCGAGGGGGCAGCGGGGTCCTGGGCGACCGGATCTGGCTGGGAACGGGCTTGGACGGCACCGGGCTTAAGGAGGCCAAGGCTCTATGGCAGCATCCATGGCCGGGCAGCGATGTTCGTTCCTGCAGAGGCACGGGAGAGAGAGGGCACAAGCTGTGAGGGAGGGGCAAGGGATGAAGAGATTGTAGGACGGTGGTGGAGGCGCTGGTCTGTTCCAGCAGCGTCGAGGAAGGCTAGCACCGCAAGAGAGCAAGGGCTCCTCTTGCTGTTCGGGAATGAAGGCGGCTGCAGGCACTCGGGCTCCTCTCGCACGGGGAGACGAGGTCGAGCGGTCCTGCTCAGGGTCTCCAGCGGGCGCACCACGAGCGTGCGGGGATGGTGGCGGCTCTGTTGCCCTGTTCACAGAGAGATAGAGGAGAAAACAATGTGAGGTTTGGGGGAGAAGAAAAAGAACGGGAAAGGAAGAAAAGGCGGGGTGAGGTTCCTCCGGCGACTGGGAGCTGCTGCTCCGGCTGCTTGCAGGTGAGGAGGACCACAGGAGGTGCGAGGCAGGGGCTCCTGCTATTGGCCGGAAAGCATGGGAGGTGGTCGGAGGCCGCGGTTTTGAGGGGGGAGGATCTGAGAGGGAAGGTGGTTGGCTCGGCGCTGAAACCAAAGGAGAGAGTGGCGGCGGCGTGGGGATTTGGTGGAGATTGGACAGGCTAGGGCTAGAACTGAACTGCTATATATAGTACGTGGCTAGAGTTAGGGGTACCTCGTCCCTCCGGTCAAAATTGGACGGTCAGGAAAAAAATAGGCTAGGGAGGCCAAATAAGAAAACGGCGACGTTTTGTAGACGTTTGGGGATGATCCGGACACAACGGTGACGACTCCACGGGTCAGGTCTGGGGAAGTTTCGGATGCGCACGTGAGGAGGGCTACGGCCTGACGAGAGAGGTTAGGTTGGACCTGGCGGTAAGTAGTGGGCTGTGTAGACGGTCTTGAGCTGAGAAAAGAGAAGAGAAAGAGAGAGAGAGACCTGGCGACTGTTTCCGGAGACCGAAAACGTCCGACATTAGACCGGCTATGATGCCGCTATAGTTTAACGGTTGGGCTATCAAACGAACTCCGAATGCGATGAAACTTGGCGGGCGACCTACTAAAAACATAACAACACCGCACGCCAACTTTCAACCCATTCCGAGAACATTTTCCGCCCACTTATAAAATAATATTTCGGACATGCCGCGGGCGCGTGCGAGTGTGGTTGGGCTCAGAACGGACAACAGACGGAATTGGGGGAAACCCGGACGGATGCATGTTTTGAAAACATGATGATGCAATGCACATGATGACATGACAAGATGCAACACGCAAGCGGAAGACAACGCAACAACAGCGAATAACTGGAGGACACCTGGCACATCGGTCTCGGGGCGTCACAACACTCCACCACTATGATAGGATCTCGTCCCGAGATCTAGAATGGCACCGGAGGGACAATGGAAAAGAAAGAGAAGAGGTAAAACTAAGTTGCTTCTTTGACGAATGAGTGAAACCAAAGAACCTTGGAAAGGTTTGGCCATTTGAGAAAAGAATACAACGGAGATGAACAAAGTTGAAAGCACTCCAATAAGAAAGAGGAAAAAGAAAGAACCGATACGGGTAGCACTTCGGTTGAAAAGGGATGAAGCCTTGATAAAATGAAAGAGCTTGAGCAAAAGGGACACAACACTCCGGTTTAAAAGGATACACCAAGAAAATAACACGGTCCTGTCAAAATGAAAAGATGGGTTGAAGAGAGCAACATCACAAAGCCTCCGGAACAAAATTAAGAATGTAATGGAATGAACGAAGGGAAACAACATCTTGAGGGAGCACGCTTACAACAAATGCTAGAACGGAGTTGTTGGAAAACCAACAACGAAAAGAATAAGCTTGATACGGTCTTATGGAATACAATTTAAAATATGAGGTGACATTCTGCCACTCAGGGAAAAAGAATTGGGTTGATATGAACAGATTGACGAGAAAGTATATCGCACCGGAAAGGATAAATGAAGAACTTAGATCACTTATAAGCCCCATAATTAGCAACAATCCTTAGGGAAGGTTTAAGGTGAAATATAACCCAAGATAACTCCAATGACGAGATTAATGGATTTAAAATATCTCATTCTTAACAACATGTGAATCATGAAACATGAACTCGAATTATCAAGAATGACATAAAACCATCTCCAATAATATGGTAGAAAGAAATGCACTCCGGATTGCAAGAAGGAGAATACTTGAGCTCCTTAGAAAAAGAATGTTGATGAGCACTTCGAGAGAGAATTAAATCCTTGATCAACCAACATGTAGAGCCTACATGAGGAAACTCTGGTAACAAAAGCATGATCGAACGGAAAGAAAATAAATGAGGAAAGTAAGGTTAAAGCCTTGCAATGATTGGATGAAGCTTAGCAACAAGATATTTGAGATAGCTTGGAACTCCGGAAAAGAAAAGATGAAACAATAGAAACCGAGAATTTGGTGAACCTCCGGAATAAGGAATTAATCACTTGGATGAAAGAAGAATAAGAATTACATTATGCTTATCCTCCACCAATTTAGATTGATGACAAGCAACGGATTTGGCATACTACCTATTCTCGTAGAGAGGATTAAGATGGATATAGCGTAAACTTGAGAATGTCTTCCACGAACCACCCGTAGAATTAGGAAACAACGAATGAACTGATATGATAAGAAGAAGAAAAAAATCTTGAATGAACCACCATAAGCATTGAAAATGAACGAAGAGAAGATAAAGAAACACCGGGAAGAATTATAAAATGAACGAAGATGCTTGAGAGGATTAAGATACATGAGAACGAAGAGATCACGAGCCGATTAAAGATCACTTGAACGAAGCACCGGTAAAATTGGAGAATGAGAGATGAAAGCTAGAAGAATAATCCCGAAATGATGGCCTTCGGAGAATAAATACTGAAAATACTCTGAATTACTCCGGATGGGTGAAAAGAATTCCCACAATCGCAAATAATTATGAGAGAATGGCATAAAACTATCACCATGAATCTTGAAGAGACAAGACAAGATTGAGAGAAAATCTTCTTCGGTCTTCAATATCTGAGAATGACGATGAGAAAGACCACCAAATTGTTGAGATACTCCGGGATGAAAAATGGAAAGGTTGATCCAACGATGAAAGAATTTTGAAAGATCTTGGAGAAAGACATTTGACTGATGGTAAATCATTCTTACGTCAAACTTCGAAAAGAATTTGAGAATACCTCCGAGAAAATAGAAGAGTCAGGTAAGATCCTGGAAATGATCTGTGGGTTAGGGCCCACTGAAAAGAAACACCGTTGAACGATTTAAGAGAGAAACCACCGGTTGAATTAAAAGGCTTGAATGAGATAACATCCTCGAAAGAGCTTGAACGAATGCAGAGTGGAAACACGAATCTTCGGGATATCTTGAGCACTCCGGAACAAATGAATAGCAAGTGGGGAATGATTATGAGGTGCACCGGCATAAGAAAAGCATTGGGCAAAAGAAAAGACTATGCTCGATACCAAAGCTTGAATTAAATCTATCGGAGAAGAAAAAGAATGAAGAATAACGAACTTGAAGAGCATCTTCATGAGAACCGCTGGGTAAGAATATTGACTGGAAAAGGATGGAGAGACTTCACAAGAATAAAAGATACTTGATTAAAACATCGGATTCCTTGAAGAAAAAGGGTGGGTGGGCAGGAAAAACAAAGGCAACTTGGAGACGGATGAAACAAACACCATTGAGAAGACTTGAGTTGATCTTGCGAATGTTGAAATGATCGGATCCACTTGAAGAGAAGCACACCGGTTGAACAAGATTGACATGACAAACTCGATTATCGTGAAGGATTGGTATTCACATCGGAGTATGAGAACACCATTTCGGGAAGGTATGGAATCAACACTTGACATTGAAGCAACTCGAATACCACAACTCAAAACAAAACAAGGATTGGCTTGCAGAATAAGCCGGAACAAACATATGATAGAGATTTCGTCCGAAGTTTTCATGGTGGGGCCTACACGGGCTCGATTGTACATCACCATCATGTACAAGGCAGTGCACATGACACACGAAGCGTCCCCATGTCGGCATAGCCAAGGACTCTTTAAGACACAACGAGACCACTGTAAAACCAACCGTGAATAGGCGGACCACTAGACATCGAACCCCAATTTCATATCATACATCTGTCGGAAAGATACCCTAAGAGCTACTTGAATTCCCACTTATAAACTCCCGAAACTTTCCGGTTATGCAATCAGGTGTTGGTGATACAGGGGAAACATAATATCTCACCCAAAACTAGCAAATCCTACATCCAGCTGTATCCATCCTTCAACACATAACCAAGAAACCTTCGGAAATCATCTACCTCAACCTTCGAAAAGCATCCGTTATACGAGTTATGGCAATACTCCTGAACTCCCGCCCCAGTACTGGGTGGCGTCGAGGTTATCTCACCAATGAACTGCATAAAAGAGATTTTCGATGTCGGTGTACTAAACTCAGGTATTCCAGAACTGCAACGATAAAATTGTGACTACAACACCTCGGAGCTCAATTCCCCGGGACACTGCCACAAAACCCCTGACAGGATGCACCAAGACAATGTTCTCGTCACAAAACCATCGGAACGATTCCAAGATACCCGCGTGATCCTAAATTTTTTTAGTGAAATTTGAGAAGAGAAGAGTCAAAACTCTACGTCAGGATGCCTTACCAGAGCGATGAAGGGTCTGGGGAGTAAAAAGAATTCCTAAACTCTCCGATATATAATTCCTAAATGACTCAAAACATTTTTCTAGACTCAACAACAGCTGCTAAAAACGATTAATCAGTGGGGGCTCCTAAGGTCGGGGAAGGCTCTGATACCAACTTGTAACGCCCTCGATGCGGCTATATCTCCCACGTGTCGAAGCACGACTTAGAGGCATAACCGCATTGAAAGCAATGTCGCAAGTGAGGCAATCTTCACACAACCCATGTAATACATAAGGGAAAGAGATACATAGTTGGCTTACAATCGCCACTTCACACAAGTACATGAATAAAGCATTACATCATCCAGATACAATCAAGGTCCGACTATGGAACCAAAATAAAAGAAGAACCCAAATGCAACACGGTCCCCGATCGACCCCAACTGGGCTCCACTACTGATCAACTAGAACGAAACAACACAAAGGACAAGAGCTTCAACGAGCTCCTCCTGAGCTGGGTTGTGTCATCTGCACGGACTCATCGGCACCTGCAAGCTGGTTTTGGAAGTATCTGTGAGCCACGGGGATTCAGCAATCTCGCACCCTCGCGATCAAGACTATTTAAGCTTATGGGTAAGGTAAAAGTATGAGGTGGAGCTACAGTAAGCGACTAGCATATATGGTGGCTAAACATGCGCAAATGAGAGCGAGAAGAGAAGGCAAAGCACGATCGAGAAACTATGATCAAGAAGTGATCCTAGAACAACCTATGTCAAGCATAACTCCAACACCGTGTTCACTTCCCGGACTCCACCGAAAAGAGACCATCACGGTTACACACGCGGTTGATGCATTTTAATTAAGGTCAACTTCAGGTTTTCTACAACCGGACATTAACAAATTCCCATCTGCCCATAACCGCGGGCACGGCTTTCGTAAGTTCAAATCCCTGCAGGGGTGTCCCAACTTAGCCCATGACAAGCTGTCACGGTCAACGAAGGAATAGACCTCCTCCCGAGATGTTCCGATCAGACTCGGTATCCCGGTTCTACAAGACACTTCGACAAGTTAAAACAAATCCAGCAACACCACCCGAATGTGCCGACAAAACCCGATAGGAGCTGCACATATCTCTTTCTCAGGGCACACTCAGATGAGACTAGCTACGAGTAAAACCAACCCTCAAGTTTCCCTGAGGTGGCCCCGCAGGCAGCTCAGTTCGGACCAACAATCAGAGGAGCACTGGCCCGGGGGGGTTAGAATAAAGATGACCCTTGAGTCCACAGAACCCAAGGCAAGGTGGTAGGTTGTTAGTGCAAATGGTAAAACCAAGGTTGGGCATTGCTGGACGTGTTTTGTTCAAGGCGAACTGTCAAGGGGTTCCCATTATTACCCAACCGCGTAAGGAACGCAAAATCCCAGAACATAACACCGATATGACGGAAACTAGGGCGGAAAGAGTGGAACAAAACACCAAGCATAAGGCCGAGCCTTCCAACCTTTACCAAGTATATAGATGCATTAATTAAATAAGAGATATTGTGATATCCCAACAAGTAAACATGTTCCAAACATGGAACAGGCTCCAAACTTCACCTACAACTAACAACGCTATAAGAGGGGCTGAGCAAAGCGGTAACATAGCCAAACAACGGTTTGCTAGGACAAGGTGGGTTAGAGGTTTGGTTCAACAATATAGGAGGCATGATAAGCAAGTGGTAGGTATCACGGCATAGGCATAGCAAAAAAGAGAGCAACTAAACAAGCAAAGATAGAAGTGATTTCGAGGGTATGGTCATCTTGCCTGAAATCCCGCAAGGAAGAAGAACGAGTCCATGAAGAAGACAAACGGACATAGACGAACGGATCCTCACAACTCCGGAACGGAACCGGAGCTCACGAGAAAGGCAACTCGGAAAGAAGCAAACAACATAGTAAACAACCAACACATAGACATGGCATGATGCACAAACAAGTATGATGCATGTCCGATTTAATGATACATGGCATGGGAAAGTGCACAAGCAACCCTACAAATTAAGTGGAGCACAATATGCAACGGAGTTGCATATTGCCAAAACACCACATAACGTATTTAGTTCGATATTGTTTATGTACCCAACAATATTAAATGTTGTTAGCATGGCAAGAAGGTGATGCAAAGTAAAACTACCTATCTAGTCAAGTTTAAATGAGGCCGGAAGCAACGAACAACAATTCCGGAAACTCCTCATATACATATATTAGGTTTGGTCCTGTTCTACCCTAAACTAAATTTTAGAGTTATTAAACATGCAAGATGATGCCACCATGTTAAACTAGGCAAAATTCTACCCCATTTGCATATAAAGGTTGTTAAAAACGGAGCTATGGTTATTTAGTTATGAATTAAACCATTTTAACAAATTATATGAGCAAATTTAAACAAACAGCATTTTAAATATTTTAAACATGGATGAAAATGGCAAATTATTAAACTAGAAGAAATTCTAAGCAAGTTTCATATATAAGTTATTTACATGTGATGCACGGTTTAGAAGTTATTAAATGCATGATCCCAAAGGGGTTTTCTGTAAAACAGCAATCCTGTGGAAATTAGCTAAAATTTGCAGCAACGGAAAAAACTACTACAGGCCGAAACTGGGGCAGACTGGGCCTCACATTGGGCCTTGAGGCCGGCTGCTCGGCTCGGCTCGCTGGATCTGGTCCACACGCGAAATGCTGGGGCTGGCGGTCGAGAGGGTCAGCGAGGCAGATTCGGTCAACGAAGGTAGGCGAGGCGAGCACTCCCTGATCCGTCGTTTCTGAAGACAAAAAGGACGCCAAGCCCGGCATGGAGCGCCGGCGAGATGCGGGCGAGGGGGCAGCGGGGTCCTGGGCGACCGGATCTGGCCGGGAACGGGCTTGGACGGCGCCGGGCTTGAGGAGGCCGAGGCTCTATGGCAGCATCCATGGCCGGGTGGCGATGTTCGTTCCTATAGAGGCACGGGAGAGAGGGGGCGCAAGCTGTGAGAGAGGGGCAAGGGAGAAAGAGATTGTAGGACGGCGGTGGAGGCGCAGGTCTGTTCCAGCGGTGTCGAGGAAGGCTAGCACCGCAAGAGAGCAAGGGCTCCTCTTGCTGTTCGGGAACGAAGCCGGTTGCAGGCACTCGGGCTCCTCTCGCACGAGGAGACGAGGTTAAGCGGTCCTGCTCAGGGTCTCCAGCGGGCGCACCGCGAGCGCGCGGGGATGGTGGCGGCGCCGTTGCCCTGTTCATAGAGAGACAGAGGAGAAAACAATGTGAGGTTTCGCGGAAAATAAAAAGAACGGGGAAGGAAGAAAAGGCGGGGTGAGGTTCCTCCGGCGACTGGTAGCTGCTGCTCCGGCTGCTTGCAGGCGAGGAGGACCACGGGAGGTGCGAGGCAGGGGCTCCTGCTACTGGCCGGAAAGCATGGGAGGTGGTCGGAGGCCGCGGTTTTGAGGGGGGAGGATCTGAGAGGGAAGGTGGTTGGCTCGGCGCTGAAACCAAAGGAGAGAGTGGCGGCGGCGTGGGGATTTGGTGGAGATTGGACAGGCTAGGGCTAGAATTGAACTGCTATATATAGTAGGTGGCTAGAGTTAGAGGTACCTCGTCCCTCCGATCAAAATCGGACGGTTAGGAAAAAATAGGCTAGGGAGGCCAAATAAGAAAACGGAGACGTTTTGTAGACGTTTGGGGATGATCCGGACACAACGGTGACGACTCCACGGGTCGGGTCTGGGGAAGTTTCGGACACGCACGTGAGGAGGGTTGTGGGCTGACGAGAGAGGTTAGGTTGGACCTGGCGGTAAGTAGTGGGTTGTGTAGACGGTCTTGAGCTGAGAAAAGAGAAGGGAAAGAGAGAGAGACCCGGCGACTGTTTCCGGATACCGAAAATGTCCGACGTTAGACCGGCTATAATGCCTCTATAGTTTAACGGTTGGGCTATCAAACGAACTCAGAATGCGATGAAACTTGGCGGGCGACCTACTAACAACATAACAACACCGCACGCCAACTTTCAACCCATTCCGGGAACATTTTCCGGCCACTTATAGAATAATATTTCGGACATGCCGCGGGCGCGGGCGAGTGTGGTTGGGCTTAGAACGGACAACAGACGGAACTGGGAAACCCGGACGGATGCAAGTTTTGAAAACTTGATGATGCAATGCACATGATGACATGACAAGATGCAACACGCAAGCGAAAGACAACGCAACAACAGCGAATAACTGGAGGACACCTGGCACATCGGTCTCGGGGCGTCACAACTAGAGCGGGGAGTTGCTGAACCACGCGCCTGCTTGGGGCGGCAACTGGCTCCGTCGGGACGAGCGAGGTTGGTGAAGCACCGAGCAGCCTAGCCCATATCCGGAGGGCTCGGTGAGCCACCCAGCTGGGTAATATGCTAGAGAACGGCTCCTCGGAAGCCATCATAAGAGTGGAGAAAATGGTGAAGGAGGAGATGGGGGAGTGGCGGAGGGGTGCGATTCTTGCCTGTTGTTTGTCTGGCCTCGTGTAAATAGAGGGCGGAAGGTAGGAGCTTGGCCGGCATCTGGCCTCGTTTAAACTGAGGGCGGACGGGAGGAGCTTGGCCGGTGTTGCGTTTAATTCCGTCCCGCTCATGAATGGACATGTGGCCCGGCATAGGTTTCTCGGTTTGCTTGCGGGTTTAATGGAGGCGAGGAGGCATGTTCAGCCGGGCGTGTAGTGGGCGGTGCAGTACTATTCGATTTGACAGCAAGCTGCACAGTTCCCATTACGGTGTTAATGCAGACGAGGAAGGGAGTAGCGGTTCCCGAAATGTTGAATGGCCAATACATCCTCCTTCAATTAATGCACGCAGGAAGTAATGGGAGGAGGACCGGGAAAAGAGGCTCCACGATGTGAATGCAACACAGTTTGCCCTCATATAAAGGTGCCTCTCCATTCCAATGCATCTACCACATCGTACGCACCTAAGCATTTGCCTAAGCACCTGCTCTACGCGCAAAAGTCCTCGCTCCAGACGCTCCAAGACGCCGGCCTGCGGCAAGGCGCTGAGGATCGTCTCCAGATGGATTTGGCGACCGGCTGGTGGATGGCCGCCGTCGACGCCAACTATGACTCTCAATTGGACTAGATGATCGTTGCCACCACCAACAAGTTTGTCGTACTCAAGAAGCTCGTGGAAGACATCGCCGTACTACTCCAGCCCGTGTGCCCGGGATCCTCATTGCCTGCCACCCTAATCGGCCTCCATGGTGATAACCTCTTTCAAGCACTGGTGGCCCTACAGCTGCCCGCCGACGCCACGGAGAATGTTCACCTGGAGGTCGCACTCGCCGCGAGGCGCCTCGCCCTGCAAGAATTCGTCGGCCTACACATCCACGTGTACGATCAAATCGTGTATACAGTTATCTACAAATACCTGTTGGTGTACCTACCCATCCTTCCTGATAGGTGGGACCTATGCAAACAGATAAAAAATGTGTCGTAGCTGGTTCAGATGGATATTGGTGCATGCGTGGGAGACACAACATTCTCTGGTTAAGGAATACACAGTTATCCTCATCAAAAAAGAAAAGGCCCATCTTCGCGCTTTCGCATGCATGGGGATTTGGTTCTGCTCGCAATATGGATGATACCTGGAGGATGAAGTGAACAGGCATGCTAGCACGTGAGACTTATTTCCGCTATATAGTACTGGAGTACTCATGTTCCTACTACTACTAGTAGTAGTACAACTGTGGTACACGTGATGGTCAAAATACTATTCATCCGGTCCTCACAGTGAAGTGACAACACCCTGCGCCTGACACTTGTCCAGGCGGCATGTTCAGGTTACCAAAGTCAGCCTCACCCTATGCACTGTACAGTCTGTCACCGCTGCTGTACAACACATTAGCATGCCTCGCCTCGTCTCCCTCTCCCGTCCCATAGCACCACTCTGTCTCCATCTCCATCTCACTGTGCCCCCGTGTACCATTGACTCGCTAGCACCGACAGCCTTCTCCCCCGTAAATCAAGCCCCCCAAAACCCCCACCTTCCAAACTGCACCATGGCCGAACGCGAACTGCGTAGCATCCATATGATCCGTGATTGGAGCAGTCTCCCAAGTGACATTCTCGACCTTTGTTGTTTGTGTATAGATATGTTGAGCGCCCTGCGGCAGACTGCATGCTCAAGGGACATGCACATGGCCATCGTCAAAGCGAGGCCTAAGCTTTTCAAGACACCCTTCTTGCTGCTATCTGGTCTTGCGAGATTGGCTCACCATGATTCGGATGCGTACATGATGCCCCTCGACTTCAATCCAACCTCCATTAGCTGAAACTTCTTTGCAGGTATGTAGTGGGTCATCATACATCATTTCCCTCGACTTCGATCCGATCACCATTGCTCGTAACTTCTTGGCAGGTATGTACTGGGTCGGAATGAACTCCCACTGGATGGCTACCTTCAGAGAAGGGGAAGACGGTAAAAAGTTTGTGCTCATGAACTTCCAGACCTCCCATGAGATTATCCTTCCTCCGTTTGATTATATAGAGTTTTACCATTGCGGTCCAAGTCATCTAGATTACCACGTCAGTTGGACAGACCTTGTTTTGCAGAAGATTGTAATCTGCCAAGTGCCCACACAACATGCGAACTACGCAGACTTCAAGCTAATTGCCTTGTTCGACCGCGGACTCGCCTATCTTTACGCCGGTGCCTTCTTTAGCTGGAGAGAACTTAGCTCGCAGTGGATCATCGTCAAAGCTGATACACACTTCTGTGATGCAATTGAACACAATGGCATCATCTATGCGATCGACAAAGCAGATGGCACCACGTATCGCTAGGACGGCACATGTAAGTTGTTTCCTCTCATGTTACTGATGACGCCATGACACTGTTTGAACTTTTTGTGATGATTGGCATATCCCTGTTTGAGCAGAATTTGAGTAGAACTATGTTAATGTATTAGAGACGCCATAAATCAGCTATATTTGGAATGAGTTAATTCATGCGATTGTGACCATGTCATTACAGCCAATTTGTACCCTTGGATAATCAAACGGTTAGGACTATATGGATATTCTCCTTATTTTACAGTAATCTATATACTACTACTACTAAATATGAGTTTGTATAAATGGCCATGTTAGTTTCCTTATTTTCATGATGTAGAAACATACACCACACTGTTGGTTTCACCTAACCATACATTAGGGAAGTAAATGTGCATATGGGGAACTCTATATTTGGAAGTAGTGAAATCCCGTAATGCTTACCATGTGTACATACCTACATTCGCCTTTCAGCAATCAATGGCTAGAATAATATCCTCACAAAATTTTTGCCCGCAGAACACGAGTATATAACAATGCATGGTGTGTTAGTTATGTTGAAGAATTTGTTTGTGAAGACATAACATGATTACATAACATGCATGACATGGTAGCTTCCTGTGAAGAATCAATTACGAGATAAAATGAGTATAACCATGCATGGCACTTCTATATTTTCAAACCTAGTATACATTTCCCTGTATTTTCCTCCCAGTTCCAACAGGGGCATATCAATGATGTTTCTTGCATTATCCTACTCATACTCTGAACAATGATGATCTTACATTAACAATGCCTGTCCTTTGTGATATGACGCAGTGTCCCTACAATTACTGCCCTTTGCAATCACAGCACCTTTGCCAAAAACAGGGAAGCACAACTGGTTCCTCGCTTGATCAGACAACGACAAAAGAATGATGATCATTCGGACA
This sequence comes from Triticum dicoccoides, assembly GCF_002162155.2. NCBI lineage: Eukaryota > Viridiplantae > Streptophyta > Magnoliopsida > Poales > Poaceae > Triticum > Triticum dicoccoides. Next base: position 293,212,164 of record NC_041384.1, read on the forward strand.
CATGAGCCGGAAAAGTTATATTGCAGAAACCCCATTGTATACAAGCACCGTGAAATACGTGAGTATCCAGGCAGTGGCTGTTACGTCTATGAGCAGGATACTAGTTTGTTGGGGCCTTCATGATTTTTTAGTTGGAGGCGGGTAGACAGCCTAGGTTCACACTCTCTGTTTCTCGAACTCAATTATCCGATTAACCAGGAGATCACCGTTGGCAAGGACCTTGATGGCAGAGATGCTCTATTTGCTATGGAAAACTGTATCTACACGGCAAGCCCTAGGAGTTCGGGAGCAAACTCCCCTGATTGTCAACGATATAGCCTGCAGCCAAAAGAAGCTGAGAATGACAAAGGCGTCCAGATTAACTTTGATCCTTGGATGTCTCAATTACGACAGGCAGTGATGTGGTTCAAGCCTTCAGGTTGATAGGTAATTGGGTGGTTGCATCGAAAGGGTGGATTATTGGTGTCTCCGGATCATTGGTCGCTGAAGCGGGGCTGCAAATTATGATGGTGTTGGATCATCTCTTCCAATGACTTTGTTGTCTTTGTTGCTTGTTCTGGATGGGTAGTTCTTTCTTTTGTTATGCATATTCCTTGTCATTTGGCCATCCTCGTCTATGTCACTCTTACTCTGTTAATAGTTGCCTCTGTTTAGAATGTCATTCTCTTCTCGATCACGAAAGTCTGAGCGTTGCAGATGGGTGCGTTTTGGTGGTGTAGCAAGACTTCTTATGAACTATCATGTCTTGTTGTTTATGTCAGTGGTAGTCACTAGTCAGTGTTTGAATGTTGTATATATCATTGTTTCGAACTTTTTGTTGTCTCGAACTACTGGTGGGCTCAATGAGGGCATCACCATTCTCCAGTGTTCAGAGTGTATCTCCTTTTTTCAAGTTATATAATTTGAGCTCAGTGTCTTTTCGATCATGTACACTTGTTTGGGCCAGTGAGGTGTCGTTGAATATGGGCCGAGTAGTAACGCAACGCCAAACAGGTTAATTATGACTCTTAGGCCGGGCTCTCAAAAGATCCTCAAAAAAAGGCTGGGCTCTCCAAAAAAGAAAGAATAAGGACTCTTCGGCTGAAATGTGGGTGCCAGCGGTGTTTTTGTGCACTTGCGCGCCGAGAGCATATTGGCACATGTTCTAAATAATTGCTACCTTTTCATCCCCAATCTCCCGCCCCTCCCCCACCTCTGGAATCTCGATTCCTACTCCAGTCCCCCAAATCCCCCTCCTATACTCCTTGTACTCAAGCGCTCTATCATATGCCGGTCAACACGGATCTCTGAGCCGGAGATCCTGAGGTCCGTCCTGCCTTCGGTCGCTCAACAGGGGCATGGCGGCGCTTGACGACCAGTTTGCTGGCAAAGTGCTGATGGTAACCATCAACAGCGACCGACCTCTCGTCTCGCCGGACGACCTTGTCAAAGCTCTTGGCATAGCTCTCTTGTCAAAGCTCTTGACTTGCTCGTCGAAATCTGTCCGCCACCGGCTGATTTCTTCGTCAGGTCCCAAACAACTTTCGACTATAGTCGTGTGTTCGAATCTTCTCGGCATTTGTTCTGCGATGGCGCGCTGGTGAGCTTTGATCGGTGTCACCAAGGATGGGGCTCAGTGCCCTCTCAGCTTGAGTTTTTAACAAAGCTTACCTTCCACGGCATGCCTCAACATGCTTGGAATAGCGAGTCCATGAATGAGCTTATCAACGACCATGGAGGTGAGATCGTAATTATGTTTGTTCCTCTAGACAGCTGGGCTCTGACGGTTATTGCATGGATGGAGAAGTTGTCCACCATACCGAAGGTGATTGGTGTTGAGATACCGGTGCAGGAACCGGGGTTGTACTATTTGTCGCCACCAAGACCGCCGCGGACCATGTTAGGGATGTAACTATATCGAGTGTTCATGCATGTCGAAGAAGTGGTCAATCCATCAATCGAAGTCCTGCCGCCGCCGCTGGTGCCAGGGTCCGTCGACGATGTCCATTACAGGAGTCAACGTCAGACTTTCCCCATGTTTCTCGGAATGATGGATGCCACAGGGCCTACTCCATCGCACGGCAGAGGCCACTGCTTCTTTGGGAGAAGAGGCAGGGCTGGCTGCCTGGATGTGCTCTAATTTGAGGTAACAACTGAATCTTGTCAGATACTAGTTAAATCCGAGCTATGGGTGGGAAGCACTGATGTGCCAGTACATTTGATTGTGCCCTGTTCGAATTTTGTACCTGAACTTTTTTTAGAAAGGGTTGTACGTCAACTTAATGTGCTAGCAGAACTTATTGTGTTGTCTATCTGTTTTCTTTGCACAGCATTCAAGATATTTCCCCGTCATTGATAAAGACGATGAACCGTTATGTACGAGTTCATTGGTTTCAACCTAGCCCTACCCATAGCGATCCACTACTTCCACCCTGATTGTGCCGCCTGCGTGAAATTTTTGTATGCAAGTTCAGTGTGCTATGATGTTCTATATGATTGTGTCAACTATATAAGTATTTACAAGCATCGACCGATGGGTCTCTCTCTCTCACACACACACAAATGCACATGCAAAAGTGGGACCCGTTGAATTATTTCTTTGCTCGTGACAGCTTTTAATTAGGTTCCATTGTAATCTAACTTTTTTCTCAAGTTATTAGTTGAGCTCAGTGACTTCAAAAAGTTGTACAGAAGCCTTGTTTGGGCCTTTCCGACGTCGCTGAATGTGGGCTGAGTAGCCATGTTAGGTTGTACTGTACTACACAGGCCTTTTTTCAACATCAGCAATGCAACTCGGCCGACAGTTGTACACAATATCCGGGTCAACTTCTCCGCCGCGTTGGGCTGCAAACTTTCCTAGGAGGTATGCATTAGGCTTAACAAGAAAATGGACTTTAAGAAATAATAAATGGGATATAATTATAATAACTGGGTAGTAACTATAAAAAAAGCACCAAACACGTAATTAGTTTAAAAAATATATTATTTTTGGAATTTGAAAATTTTAATTTCATTACTTGTTGCGCGCTCAATAGTTTGTTGGATTTTAACGTAATACAACTTTATTTCGAAATTATATTTAATCTGACTAGAAATTTTGGATAAAAATATTTTGGATCCCAAAAAAATGTTGGAAATTTTTTTGAATTCTGTTTTGAACAGTTGGTTGAAATTATTGATCTTTTTTTTGAGGAATGGTTGAAATTATTAATCGTTGTCGTAGCTAGAAAATGGGTTGTACTTTTAACAAACTGTAAATGGGCTCTAGTAAATTCCATTAGAAATAAAAAAATAGGTTGTACATTCTTACAAATCACAAATGGGCTATATGTTCTCTGCCACACACTTGTGGGCCTTCTATGTTGACGCGTCCCCTAAAAACTAAGTTGACGCGTATGCAAGGCTTTTTCAACAACACATGGTTCTGGCAGTTGTGGCCGTTGGATGTCCAGTCAACGGATGTCGTGCTTCTTCTTCAATCTCGGATATTCTTGCTTCAGCCGCCCCAAAAATGAGTCCTCCCCTGACATCCGGGGCGCACCGTTTCGGAGGTTGACCTATGGGCCTACTAAGTTGACGTGTACCAAGGGCTTTGTCAACTTAGTCAATCTAAACGATTCTAGTTGCCGTGACCGTACGATGTCCATCCAACGGCAGTAGTGATTCTTTTAACCTCTAGTCGTCTTGCTCCAGCCGCCCAAAGCAGCGCCGGTCATGCCGCATGCTCCTGCCTCCCGTGAGTGGCTGTGATGCAGCGGAGGCCTCACCGCCCCCCTACTACTCCCACCGCTTACCAGGCCATCCCTCTACTCACCCACACCCCCTGCTATTCTACGGCGACGGCAGCCTCACACCGCAGCGAACCAGTGAACCCTCATACTCCTCTACGCGTGGGCATCCACTGCCGCGTCTTCCCCGTCTCCGCGTCGTCCCCTTCCTAGAACTCACCATCGTCCACCGCCCTTGTGCTCTCAGCGCGGCGTGGTCAACGTGGTCAAGGAACGACTTCCATCTGACGTGGACTATACATGGAAAGGCTGAGAGCTGGGTCCATGGCCGCAGCAAGGAAGTGCCTCCATATTACACGGAAAATAATGATTCCTCCACCTGACAGCAGGAACCCACCGGACGGGCAACCGTATTTCGCGAAAAATGTCCCCCCCCTGACTGCTGGGAACTACCATCTACATCTTCGCATGCAAGGAAGTGCGTCCAGGCAAAAAAATAACGATTCGCCACCCTGACTGCTGGGACCCACCAGCTACATCTTCGCACGCAAGGAAGTGCCTGATAGTCGGGACCCACCTGGTCGAAGCGTACATAGTGTTGTCATTCTGTTCACTAATGTGTACGTACATACTGGTCGATGTAGAGGCGCACACGTGTCATAGTAGAGGCGGTGGGGAATAAGACTTTAGACGGCAGATGATCGGGTCGGGGGATAAATCATGTTGTCGTGGACGAGGCGATCGTAGGAGTGGCAACGACAAGGTGGACGACAGTGCCGATGAAGCGAGAGGAGGCGCCGAAAGGATCCTGGTTCGACACCATGGATGAGAGACGTCCATCTCTTGCAGTGGATGACAGGATAGGGGTAGCGGCTCCGGCAAGGTGGAGGTGGGGTGGCGGACGGAGGAGGCTGGCCGCAGTGTGGAGGTTGTTGTGGAGCCGATGGTGTATGAATGGGGAAATGGAGGGGGAGGGGGATCTCAAACTTTGGGATGCGCTTGTCTGAAATGTGGGAAAGTTACAAACTTATTCCTCGTTTAAAATTTCGGACATCACGTCGGTTGCGGATAGGACGGTAATCTAGCATCTCCCAAATATTTGCCGGTACGATTTCGGGCGAGGAGAGAGTGTTTTGCCGCCCATGTTGGCGCCCATGGTGTATGAACGGGGCTGACAGGTTGGGTGGTTGTGTCATTTTCTGTAGGAAGTCACACATCTGCCCCTATTTAAAATATTTGCCTTCATTGATTTCGGATGAGGAGAGTTTGTTTTGCCGCCCACTGTGTATGAATGCGGAAATGGAGGGAGAGACACATGTCTTTCCGACGAGCTTGAATCAAATGTGTTTTGCCGACCACGTTTGGCGCCCACCACGTCTGAATGGGATCAGTGTTAGGACCCCGATCCTAAGTCACACCGATCTAGCCTATAACACCTCATATCACTTTGCGGCCTCACGCACAGTATTCCCACGGGTGTCTCCTTACCATGGCCCGGGACCGTTTGAGCCTTTTGGCTCACGTATATGATAGTGTCGCTAGCATCCATATGACAGAGAACCCGGGCCGACATCACTAGTCGTGAACCCGAAGTGGCACTAACTTATGGGGACAGGCATACATGAATGAACATGGAGCATGTCGGTCAGCAGCATGGGAATTCAGGCTGTAGCGCTCAGCTAACAGGACTCCGGGAACCCGGGCTGTAGTAGGCTAGGAAGGACTCCGGATGTCACCGCGTGACATTTCTCTGAACGGACAAACACAGCAACAAAGTTAATCACATGCCGACCAATCAAGTGTTCCGGAGCAGTAGTGTTGGGCTAGCAGGACTCCGGTGAACTGGGCAGTAGCAGACTATTATGGTTCATGGAAGCACAAGACTACATTTCCCCATAAGAGAGGCTACCAAGGACAAACAACTAGGTTATCGGATCCCACACATACCAAGCATTTCAATCATACACACAATATGCTCGATATGTATAAATACAACATGGCATCACAACATAACTCTACGACTCAAGTATTTATTCATTAGGCTCCGAGGAGCCAAGTATTACAAACATGGGTCTCAGGACCCAACATACAGAGCATACAAGCCACAAGGACATGCGGAAGCTTAACTTGTCTGAGTACAGACATCTACAAATGAAGAAGGCACAGAAGCCTGACTATCTACCAGATCCTGCCGAGGGCACAAGATCGTACTTGAGGTATCAAGCTAAACATCGAAGTCCACACGGAACTACTAGCGATACTGATGTCTCTCTATTAAAACATAAAATAGGCAAACATGAGTACAAATGTACCTAGCAAGACTTACATCAGAACTAACTATATATGCATCGGTACCAACAAAGGGGTTAGTGGAGTTTAACTGCAGCAAGCCAGCTTTGACTCATTGGCTAACCTGAACTACGACTACAAGCAACTCTCTTGAGGTGGCGCACATGAGTCCACATATTCACCATATCGATACACCACTATGGATCCGCTCCCGTCTCCCTACAAGAACGCCATCCATCGCCCTCACGCTTATCTTACGCATTTTAGAGTATCCACTTTCACTTGTCTATAAACTATACAGGCAACCGAGTAGTCCTTTACTGCGGACGTGGCCATTTGAATAGATCATGTTAACCCTGCTGGGGTGTACTTCTTCATACACGCTCTCACCACTTACCGCCATTTACACGACATGTACTCGGCAACCTTCAAGCGGAAAGCCCAACGAGGGTGTCGGCCATGGCATACGTAAACACTCAAGTCTCTAGTCCAGGCTTATCGCCTATCCAGGTTCCATCTGCAGGGAGTCCGGCCGAGGTGTCCACATACAGCCCCGAACGATGTGTACAGGGTTCTGAGATACCAAACGGGCGCCCGGCATACCCGGCCACGGTGTATCTACCGGATCATAGCCCACCCCTAGGGTCAGCGCTACGCACGGGCCCCAACACATATCCTATAAACACCAGAAACTAGTTGCAACTCCTGGACAGAGGACTTGGGTGATTAAGAAGCCGAGAGGGTTAATTAAGGATCCCAATGCATGGTAGTAGCTGGTTCTTAAATCACACATACAGATCTCGGTGCTTAAGGACGGTTCCAATGAAACAACCCACCATGTACTCCTACATGGCCTCTCATCGATACATTTACCAAATAGTGTTCATCACACTTATCTCACACACAGTAGGACATGTTCACAACTTTCCAATTCATCCCCGATGAATCAGACCTGACACAACTCTAAGCAATAGCAGGCACGACAAACAAGCATGAATGAGTAGGCACATCAGGGCTCAAACAACTCCAACTCATGCTAGTGGGTTTCATATATTTACTTTGGCAATGAAAGGTCATGCAGAGGAAAGGGGTTCAACTACCGTAGCATGTAACAGTTGAATCGTTGTTGCCCTAATGTAGTAAAAGAGAGCAGGAGCACGAGAGTGGGATTGTATCAGAATGAACAAGGGGGTTTGCATGCCTGGCACTTCTGAAGATAGTATAGTTCTTCATCGGTGTCATCGATCTCATCACTGGAACATGTCTATCGAGAGGGAACAGTTACCGGCAAACAAGGAAGAACACAATCAATGCAATGCACAATATGATGCATGAATGTGACATGGCAATGATGTTATGATTTGTGCTAATGCATCTAGCAACAATTTAGAGGAAGTCCATATGAACCAAAGGTTCATATGCAAGCTCCACATTAAGCACTTAAAATGCAATTATCATGTTTTCACTTATACACTAGGTATAAGTTGGTCTGTCATGCATGAAAATGGTACAGATGGACAAATTGAATTTTTTCTGATAATTTTTCATATATAAATTATCTTCATCTGAGTTATGGTTGAATTACTATGAATTTTTTAAGTTTAAAGAAATTTCATGAATTTCCAGAATAATTTTTAATCCAGAAATTACATTATTGCGTTAGCACTATGTCAGGGTGACGTCATCAGTCAACAGGCGTTGACCAGGTCAAACCTGGCGAGTGGGGTCCACTGACCCAGTGCATCCTAGGGTCAATGACAGGTGGTTCCGGTCAACAGCCACGTCAGCAAAGTCAGCCTGACGTGTGGGCCCGGTGGGTTAGTCTAAGATAAATAGGGAATAAATCCTGGGGTTAATTAGTGCATGGGCCCATCCGTCAGTGGCACCTGGGTTAAACGAACTGCAGGGTTAGTGGCTAAACTGACCTGCCATGTCACCTAGCCGGCGTTTAGCCGTCGGTGCTAAGCAGAACATGGCGGCGCTCCTCGTCCGGCCATCTCCGTCGATGGGAGGTCGCATGGCTGGGCTCTACAGGCGTGGCGCAGTGAGGCGCATCTGGTGGAGCACACGGAGCGAGCTGGGGTGGCCGGTGGCAGCGACAACAACGAGCTAGGCGGTGACCGGAGCTCGGACGTCGACGAAACCGATGATGCAGCGCGCAGAGAAGCTAGCAGTTAGTACCTACGGGCTCTTCACATGCGTACGAGGCCAACAGACATACGAGCGGGACCAAATGGTCACCGGAGCCTCGTCGACAATGAGCTCGGCTGGCGGCGCATTCGGGCGCAGGTGACACGGTTGCTACGGTGTGCAAGCGAGGCAAAGAGTAGGGGTGTTTGGGGTAGGAGCTCACAGTGAGCACGCTGAGCGGGTCGACGAGCTCGAGGAAGCACCAGAGCGAGCGGAGAAGCGAGGGAGATCTCCGGCGGCTGGTGATGGAGATGTCGAAGATGACTACGCTGTGGGGCGTCCGACAGCGTGCGGTACGTCGAGGAGGTCGAGGGAGTCATGGCGGACGTAATGGACAGCACGGGGAGGCGAGGGGAGCACGGTGGCTGCAGCGTTACGACTGCGCGGCTGCGACTGCGCTCGGGCGTGAGAGGGAGAGAGAGCAGAGGAGGGGGAAGAGGTCAGGAGAGAGTGAGATGGTTCCAGTGGGGGGCGTGTTGGCGTCCAGGGCGTCCAGAAGGTCGGCGGCAAGCAGGAGGTGGTGGGGCATGTGCTCGCGCGCGGCGGCCACGCGTGCGCTGTCCTTCTGTCAAAGGAGGAAGGAGACCGGGGAGCCCCTGGTGGGCTGGGCCAGAACAGGGGCTGGGCCGGCTCTGCTGCAGGTAAGAAGCCTGGGTAAAAACTGTCTCTCTCTTTCCTTCATTATAGTTTCTATTTTCTATTTCTAACATTTGTTTTAATTTGGTTTTTGAACCAAACTAATTTGTCTGCTTCTGACAATTTTTGCAAGGACTAAATGGATTATTCCAAAGCTCCTCAACAATTATCAGAATTATTGGACATATAGTTAATATATCACATATATAAATCTAATGCAAATTATTATTGGATTAACACAAAAGCCCAAAATAAATATTTCTGTGACTCCAAAAATATTGGTTTGAATTTTACCTCTTGCCAATATTTTTATAGCTTAACAGGAACATTTTCTTGGGTTTATTTGAAGAATTTTTAATGTTGATCATTTTTAGAAATGATTTCTGAGGCTTTCCACTTTCCCCAATTCAACTTTCATGAATTTAAACATGATGCAAGATGATTGATGCATGGACAAGAAGTGACTAGCTAGGGATGTGACAACTCACCCCCACTTAACAAGAATCTCCTCCCGAGATTCAAGCGTAGGGTAAGATGGAAGGGAAACGCAAATTAACACAATCTTCATGATCCAGGTGGCACTTCACAAAAACGTTCATTCGATCACCATCATTGTCTCGATGTCTTGCCCCGAGAACTCCAACTAACATGACAATGAGAGGAAAGAGAAAACTCTAGAAGGATCGATCTTATCGAAGATCGAGCAACTCAGGATCAACTCATCGAGTGAGACGTAGAAACATCTCTAGAGCTGAGGGGCAAAACATGCATCAGGAGGGACGGAAGAAACAATTTGACGAGGGTTTCAAGTAGCGAGGAAACAATTTCCATGATCCCATAACGGGGCACCTTAGAGGAGGCGACCTGTAGGATTATTCCCTTAAGTGGAAAAAAGAATTACTTTTGACTCAGAGATTATTGAAACTCTTTATACCAGCCTAAGGCAAATCACAACAATCGTTTGGCGGAGTGCGAAGGGATGGCATACCCGGACTAGAATGGATGATGTGGACTACCTTGTTGAAGACAACGCAAAGGATTATTTTTGCTTATCATCGGAAGTGGATGGGACCCTTGGTAGGACTACTTTTAAGATGATCCTGATCAGTAATTATTGAGAAGGTAGTCCATAGTAGGATGACACAATGGCGGTGCAGGCTGGGAACAAAATGCAAATGCTGGGAATGATTCTAGTAACTGGGGAGAAACCCAACAGTAGAGAGAGATTCCACTATTGGAAAGGTTATAGCATAACCGAGGAAGCTGAGGGCGGATCCCAATTAATGCCGACAATAAATCGTAGTGATTGCGCGTGCTCTCAAGAACTTGAGCATTTCCATATTCAACAAGTTTTACCAATATCTGTGTCAAGGATACTGGCAACACGACATACTACCATGATGAATAATGGTGGAGGATGTAGATGCAAAGAAAGATAACACTTTCTCATATTTCACCTTAGCGAGGCCAAGGGATCAAAATCTGGATGATTGACCAAGAGACATTTAGCACTCTGCTTCTAATGTTCTCCTTGATGTGCTAGAGTAACCCATTTATTTATATGGCTTGGTATCTAGAACATCAGGTAGAAGGTCAGACTTCAGGAGCGCAAGAATCCATAAGGAATAACTATGGAAGTAAATCCTACGGAATCCTTATGGAAAGGTGGCCAATTTTCTCAATCAAGATTCTACAATAATGGGTCTTTAGGCTAGGTGTGTTGTCCAAGACATCCACTTTTCCGGGTTACAGAGCGACCAATATTATAGTTCTTGGGAAACATTCCAACCATCACACCTGCCTGAGATTCTGATCTGGTTGGTATCAGGATAGTCTAGACTCATTGGTCTAGAAAGAGAAATGAAAGTTTGCAACACAAATTGATGAGATGATGTTGCGAGACTCTTGAGAGATGGACTACGATAGCAAGCTCCAAAACATGAGCCGGTTCTGCTATACACCTGTGAACACACTGTCCTAGACAAGCATGACCACGTGGTTGTCTTATAATAAAACACTACCAAGTTCTGGTTGGGAACCATCCTTGCGGATAACGAAGTCCTTGCATAAGGCATTCTCTTAAGAAGGAGCTTCTTCTCCTTAAACAAATCAATCAGTGGTTTGGTGTGCTAGGGATACATATAGAATGAAGGTTGCAAGTCTCCACACCACAGAATACTTCACACATAGGCATGACTGATTTGGGATGATTCCAAAGGAAGCAACATTGACTTTCTCAAATTCACGGCGGCAACTTGCATCAAATACACGTGAATTACAGGAAGTCACTTCTTTCATCCAAACATATGCTCCATGAGCTAGCATGAAGAAATGCTTACAAGATTTTCCCATACTAACTTAAATGTTCAACATGAATCATGGACAAGATAAGGATGTTGTTGATGGGCTCAACAACAATTTATCAAGATTTCCATAAGATGTGGTTACATGATTATGTAAACAAGATGATAGCATTGGTCAGACCAGAAGATGTAATGGTGTATGCTCGAGGAATCAACCACGAGTAAGAAAACATTATGAATATCGTTGGTTCTTACTTGATTTGACGATGGCCCACACTCAAATCAAGGTTTGGGGAAGACTATAGGTTCAACAACTGATCAGGAGAACCAATCAATGAAGATATCATCTTTCTTCAACACACACACAGAAGATATCCCTTAGAGATGAACTAAGTTAAGCAAAGCTTTTACCTTCCAACTCTCCAAGTTGTTGTCTAGCTCAACCAACTAGCTCAGGGATATCCAACACAGATTCTTGGAGAAGGGGTGATTTATAAGAAAACCAACTTGATCACGAGCTCAACATAATAGTCGGGGAACAACTTGGTGATACTTCCGAGAACATAATTTGAAAATCACGAACCACCATATGTTATTAAGCTCAAGAATAATCTTGCTCTTCAGGCAAGACGATATGACAAAAAGAGCGAGGAATTAACATAATCCAAACTCATTGATCGGAGAGTGCACCAGGAAATATGGACTAGGAAGCACGATAAATCTTAGAATGATAATTCAGTAACCAGCACACTAAGAATGAAAGTATCGCCCATTAACTCTCAAGCAACAGGGTTGCTAGAAGTATTGATTTCACACATCACGGTTCACTTGTCGGCATTCCTGTTACAATAACACAGAGATCGCGGAATGAACGGTGATGGCGAGAAGTATCACTGTATGAAGAGTTCATAGGAGGTGATGCAATTCCCATGACATTCTTGATATAAAGAGGGCAATACTTCAGGGTAGAACAAAATCAAAAGCTGGATTGGCATTTTGATCTACGATACACAACTATTTTGACCCAACCTTGGATATGGATGAGGTACTGAAGTTTGTTTCTCCTAGTCATTCTCAAATAGAATGGCTTGATGGACCACAAGAGTAATTGGTATCGATGAACGAATGCACACATACTCTTGACTATCAATTGATGGACGAATGTCAGAAAACAACTAAAGAGGGACAACTCACAGAAACATACGATTTTCTGAGTTGTTGGGTGCATAGATTAGTATGTCGAGCAAAGCTCAACATTTCTTCTGAATAACCCATGCAAAAAAGTAGAACTGATAGATTAACAATATAAAATGAGGAACTCATCGAGAGCACTCTTGTTGTGATCTTTTAGTTCAAAGACATTCTTCCATAAGCATTTCATGGTATTTGGAAGAAAAAATACCACGGACCTTGAGGACCATCGCAAAGATGACTAATATCCTAAAGAAACTAGCAAACACTATAAACATGAAGTAAGTAGAGTAATTCTTGGGTTCATAAACCCAGCAGTAGAATACCTACTACTAAATGGCATCATGGGATGCTATCGAGAATGGTGGCCAGAATCATCACACCGGAAACACAAAACATGGCTAGATTACTAGGTGACTCCCTAAAACACCTAGGGTCATAATAATAGATCCAACATATATGTCGAGGCAACAGAGTACCTCAACTCACCTATTAGTGTGATTAATCTGGCCCAAATGGACATCAAGAACAGGAGGAAGGGATTTGCAATTGCATCAGACTATTTAGAGAGCTGGGATGACTCGGACAACATAATGGTTGTAAATGCTCAAAAGATTTGAGACATCCTACAAAATTGTGGTATAACCATTCAACAACACAATATTAAGGTTCTGAGATCAACTATCAACACACAGAAGTAGTAGGAACTGAACTGGGGCTTAAAACCATCAATCTTATAAGTCTACAGATTAGTAAGACGTGATCCTGATAGAAAGATGAGAAGCCTAGTTCTTAATCCCCTAGAAAAGATGAGGGTGACTCGGATCAGAAGGGCATAAGGTAAAGGAGTAAAAAGAGCCTTACGTTCCCTTCCACAAACAATTCCCTTACATAACTAAAGCATTTCTAGACACAATTTCGTCCAGTTTGGCTTGGTAATCCTACAGGCAGCCAGGCTCTGATACCAAAGCTGTCAGGACCCCGATCCTAAGTCGCACAGATCTAGCCTGTAACACCTCATATCACTTTGCGGCCTCACGCACGGTATTCCCACGGGTGTCGCCTTACCATGGCCCGGGACCATTTGCGCCTTTTGGCTCGCGTATATGATAGTGTCGCTAGCATCCATATGATAGAGAACCCGGGCTGACATGACTAGTTGTGAACCCAAAGTGGCATTAACTTACGGGGACAGACATACATGAATCAACATCGAGGATGTTGGTCAATAGCGTGCGAATCCAGGCTGTAGCACTAAGCTATCAGGACTCTGGGAACCCGGGCTGTAACAGGCTAGGCAGGACTCCGGATGTCATCGCGTGACATTTCACCGAAGGGACAGACATAGGAACAAAGTGAATCACATGCCGGCCAGTGAACTGTTCCGGAGCAGTAATGCTCGGCTAGCAGGACTCCTGTGAACCGAGCTGTAGCGGACTACTATGGCTCATGGAAGCACAAGACTACATTTACCCATAAGAGAGGCTACCAAGGATAAACAACTAGGTTGTCGGATCCCACACATACCAAGCATTTCAATCATACACACAATGTGCTCGATATGTGTAAATACAACATGGCATCACAACATAACTCTATGACTCAAGTATTTATTCATTAGGCTCCGAGAAGCCAAGTATTACAAACATGGGTCTCATGACCTAACATATATAGCATACAAGCCACAAGCACATGTGGAAGCTTAACTTGTCTGAGTATAGACATCTACAAATGAAGAAGGCTGAGAAGCCTGACTACGTACCAGATCCTACCGAGGGCACAAGATCGTAGCTGAGGTATCAAGCTAAACGTCAAAGTCCACACGGAACTACTAGCGAGACTGAAGTCTCTCTACAAAACATAAAATAGGCAAACGTGAGTACAAATGTACCCAACAAGACTTACATCAGAACTAACTACATATGCATCGGTATCAACAAAGGGGGGAGTGGAGTTTAATTGCAGCAAGCCAGCTTTGACTCAGTGGCTAACCTGAACTACGACTGTAAGCAACTCTTTTGAAGTGGCGCACACGAGTCCACATATTCACCGTATCGATATACCACTATGGATCCGCTCTCATCTCCCTACGAGAACGCCATCCATAGCACTCACACTTATCTTGCGCATTTTAGAGTATCCACTTTCACTTGTCTATGAACTGTACAGGCAACCAAGTAGTCCTTTACTGCGGACGCGGCTATTCAAATAGATGATATTAACCCTGCAGGTGTGTACTTCTTCATACACGCTCTCACCACTTACTGCCGTTTACACGACATGTACTTGGCAACCTTCAAGCGGAAGCCCAACGAGGGTGTCGGCCACGGCCTACCTAAACACTCATGTCTCTAGTCCAGGTTTATCGCCTATTCAGGTTCCATCCACAGGGAGTCCGGCCGAGGTTTCCACATACGGCCCCGAACGATGTGTACAGGGTTCCGAGACACCAAACAGGCGCCCGGCATACCCGTCCACGGTGTATCTACTGCATCATAGCCCACCCCTAGGGTCAGCGCTACGCACGGCCGCCAACACATATCGTATAAACACCAGAAACTAGTTGCAACTCTTGGACAGAGGACTAGGGTGGTAAAGAAGCCGAAAGGGTCAATTAAGGATCCCAATTCATGGTAGTAGCTGGTTCTTAAATCACACATACAGATCTCGGTGCTTAAGGACGGTTCCAATGAAACAACTCACCATGTACTCCTACATGGCCTCTCATCGATGCCTTTACCAAATCGTGTTCAATACACTTAGCTCACACATAGTAGGACATGTTCACAACTTTCCAATTCATCCCCGATGAATCACCTGACACAACTCTAAGCAATAGCAGGCATGACAAACAAGCATGAATGAGTAGGCACATCAGGGCTCAAACAACTCCTACTTATGCTAGTGGGTTTCATCTATTTACTGTGGCAACGACAGGTCATGCAGAGGAAAGGGGTTCAACTAACGTAGCATGTAACAGTTGAATCGTTGTTGTCCTAATGCAGTAAAATAGAGCAGGAGCGAGAGAGAGAGTGGGATTGTATCAGAATGAACAAGGGGGTTTGCTTGCCTGGCACTTCTGAAGATAGTATAGTTCTTCATCGGTGTCATCGATCTCATCGCCGGAACACGTCTATCGAGAGGGAACAATTACCGGCAAAAAAGTGCAAGCTTTAAAAATCAATGTCTCCAACTCAAAAGTTAGATTCTCCATTCAATTCAAATATGCATCATTGAGCTAGTACAAGCAAATACCATCATACAGTCCAATTCAAATGAAATTCCAAATGTGTTTATCCTAGATATGATGACAAAAGCAAAAATGTGTATGTGTATGAATGAAGTGGATGATTATAAAGTTTGAACATGCCCGTTTGTGTATATCTCTAGGTTTGATATATGAATTTGAAATCACGAAATCATGGCTTATAAAATGTACCTCCGTTTAAATGAATTACAAAAGCTAATGATGGAGTCGAATTCCAAAATTCCAATCTTAGGTTTGTAGTTCTGTTACATCAAGGTATATCATGCATGTTCAAAGGTATCATTATCTCATAGTCCAAGCTGTGAAACAAATTTATCAACCATGAGTGCACACACTATTGAACATATATATCTCAATTACACTAAAGTACTCAAATATAGACACCTCGCTCATTATCAAAAGGCAACCCCCACCCACCCCCCTCTATCGCTCCCCCCCACACACGTCGTTCTCTCCCCCAGACACGAACACACGAGCACATTAACACCCCCATCTCTTCTAAAGTCCGTCTGGACCCCAATATAGGTCTCTTATTACTTTGTCTCTCGGGCGTGCACACATATCTCCCCCCACTCTCTAGGTCTCCCGGCATCTCTTTTTCACAAGCACACGCACTATGTAGAGTGTATCTTTCCCATACACACAAAATGTCACCCCCAAACGTCTATCTCCCTAGTTCTATGGTTCTCGCACACTCACCTCACACACCACCCCATTGCACCACTCTCCTCTTTCTATCTCTCCCACATGCGGACCCGCCCCAGCTCCTTCCCTGTATACATATTTGCCATGACTCTTTCCATAGATCCCTAATGTATCATTGTTCTCAATCTCGCACATTGTTCTCTACACTATCTACTCTAGCTCTCTCATGAAGTCCCTATCACACACACGATGACTCGCTACCCTTGCGTCTCCATACATATGCCAATTTCGAACAACATCAACATTGTATCCTTATCTATACGCCACTTATGGACACAAACGATCCCTCTCTCCCCCCTCTTTTCCTCTCTCTCTATGTCACTAGCTCTCTCTCTATTCGTCGCTAGCTCTCTCTCTCTCTCTCTCTCTCTCTCACTCTCACACCCCTCTCCCGCACACTCTCGATGTCTCTTCCAAATAGTCTGCTCCCCGCCCGCACCCATGCTATCCCGCTACTACCCATGCCTTTGTCTCTTTTGACACACATGTCACACCATTCCCCCTTCCCTTATACTAGGTTTACATCATTAGTGGTCTCTCTACTCCACATACACACACTCCCTCTCACACACAAACGCACGCACAAACACACAGACACGCACAAACACCTACCTATCTGGATCCTTCTTTTAAGACACAAACCCTTGCAATTCTCTCCAGCTCTAGGAATGTACATACCCCCCCTCTCTAGCTCATATGCACACCAAAATTCTCCATCTCTGTAACTCACATATCTCTCCCCATGTCCGCATATGTATCTCACACACTCACTCTCTAATTATGTCTATGTGTCTCCATGCTACACAACACAAAACCACATGTACATGTCTCTCTCTATCCTCCACACATGTAGACACAAAGAATCTCTTACCATTGCCTCAGTCTCTAGACATATCACACACGCTCTCTTTCTCTCACTCTCTCGCTCTCTCTGTGTGTGTGTGTGTGTCGCAAACACGCTCAACACGGGTTTCCCCATCAATAACTTACCATCTATTGATCAACAGTCGTGGTAGTACGGCGAACACGACATGTGAAAAAGAATAAATCTACACGTATGTAGTCCATCTAGTATGACTACTAGGACTAGAGCAAGCTGAAAGCGCGCCGCCGTCACCCCCCTTATGCGACGGGAAAACCATTGTTTTACACAGTCCAGAAGTCATTGTGCTAAGGCCCCACATGCTGAGCCGTTGAATAGAAAGTAGATCCTAGTTTACGGAAATAAGTATTGATAATATGTTTGTATCTCCATACTTATATTTCTTCTCTTACAAAAATACCAAGTTGGTGATGATGGTGTGCGTGCCATCTTGCAATAGACCATCTGATCTATATCTGATGGATGGTAATTAAACCAAAAGATACCCGCGCCTCTCTCCACATTTGCAGACAAGGCCTTCCTTCGTTCATCCTTATCTCCAACAGCCTCATTGTTGAGCAATTAGAAAAGGAAGCCTCTGGAACAAACTAGCTTGGTGGCCGCTGCTAAGTCCGACCACCAATCACCACCACGCCCCACTCCTCTTCACCTTATATCCTCTTTCTCGAGATATCATTAGATTTTACACATGGGATTACTCCCGCATGGATAAATCACAACAAGTGTTTTATAAAAAAATGAATCTTGATGTTCCATGCAATGCACGTACATCTTGCTACAACTCCTATAAAAGACTAAGTTGGTGATAATGGCGTGTCTGCCATCCGTCATTTCTGACGATTAGATCTACATCTAACGACTGTGAGGTAAGTTGTTGCCTTTTCTCACCAACATCCCACTTCTCTACAAATTTGCAAAAAAACCCATAATTAGTATCTTAGAACCAACCACACCTCTCCCTCACCTCACCAAAATAGCCCAAGGAATATTTTCTAATTGAAACATAATATATCTCTAGTGATATATGTATATCAAAATTAGAGTGTTTTGTATCAAGTTTTTGCATAACTATTATTCTAATTATGATCCATTGCAATGCACGTGAACATTGCTAGTATTTCCAACCATGCAAAAAATGCTAGTATTTCCATAGTTTCGAGTTTTCCATCAAGATATTAGTCACTTATGGGTGATATTTACTTTCAATCATGTACACATAGGCACTATGTAACAAGCCTTGCTTGTTGGCTTCCAAAGCTTAACATTCACTCCTACTTACAATATGTAGAGTACTTAACAAAAAATACCACTTTCAACCAACCCTAGGAAGAAACTATTGCACAAAAAATAGCAAAAACATACCCAAAATTTCTTAATCCATGCCAAAAACTACTACCTAGTGCCGATTAGGTTCGTTTAAACCTGTTTATGAAAGGGTTGGCCCACACGTCCGTGCTGACAAGGCAACTTCAACCAACACATTTTGTTTGAATGTTGACACGAGGGACCCACATCTAACATTCTATCATGTTATATTCCCCCTCAAATCATTATTTTTCCTAAACATTACTTCAAACAGTACTGATGCATGTTTGTGGGTGGCACCGGTGATGAGCGAATTTGCCACAGCTACACCGGACGGGCCGGACACCGCGCTGGCCTCCGAACAGGTTGGCAAGCTGGCTCGAGCGTGACTCATGCGTGAGAAAGCCACCGTGCTGGCCTTTGCTCGAGCCAGATGGCTGGCCTTAGCGCTGCGCGTGCGACCAAGCCACCACGCCGCCGTGCCAATTTTAGCTAGCAAACCTTGCAGACAAGCAGATGGACGGAGCTATCTTGGCGAGCTAGTGGACGCGAGCACCGGATGAAGCTGGCATCCAGGCTGCCGCAAGATGGGCTCCGCACCGCCGACGGTTTTGAACTCACCTTCTGCCAGCGGCGATAGTTGTGTCCCATGGCCGAGGATGACTAGGTGGAGGGGCCGGAGGTAGGAGGTCACTCGGAGATTTTTGTTCAGACTGACATGTAGTTCCCACAAGTCATAATGCCTAACTTGCCAGTCAAATAGAAGGCATTGACTTAAGGGGCGACATGGATTGAAACATGCCTATAACAACACTTTATAGAGTAGTCGTTTCTTGGTAGGGATGGTCGGTAAGGGCATGTACAATGGTTGATAAGGTAGTCTTATCTTAAGTCTGCCATGTATGCAAGTGGTAGTAGTTTCTTGGCATTATTAGTGGTTTCTTGGCAATATTAGTGGTTTCTTGGCATTATTTGTGGTTTCTTGTAAGGAACAATGTATGACTAGCGACAAAAGGCGATTCTAGGTTGCGTTGTACTCCAATGAGTACCACTAGTGGTTGTGGGAGTTTATACCCCATTTTGTGGGTTCGATCCCGGCCAAACGGACGGTGGAGTTTTTTTAAATATTACTCCACAAAGCGAGGTAGTTTGAGTTTTGAAGTCAAACAGACGTGTCGCACCACAATCTTGGTGCACATAATAGCCTAGCCACGTGAACGGGTTTTCCTTCCCATCATCTCGTGGCTCGCGTGCTCACCCTAGCTGCACCTCGCTTGCAGCTTCCTCATCAGCTAGTACTAGCATATTTAAACTAGCGCCTCACAATTAAGCATGAGGAGTCGGAAAAGCCTGGCGCAACATTGGGAACTATGCAATATGACTCTGTATGTAAAGTGCTAGTACTCTACTACTCTGTAGCTTGTGGCATTGCATGTATGGACTTCACTCTGTTATCGGCTCTATAAAAGAAATTCCTCTTGATATGATTTTTTTGTTTCGCAATGGAGGCAAAAGATTTGCCTCTTCTCATTCATAAAGAAGGAACTACTAACAAACTTCGACGGCATCCATTACACCTCCACAAATGGAAGCGAAAAGCCTAGTCTTGCTCTATCAAATAACTCAAATGTTCTGTCCCCGCAGTAACCGTCGCTGATAAATAGGCTGCTAGTGTGTGCGTGAGAGGAGCGGCTGAGTAGGCCAGCTCCGCGCTTGAATAGAGCACCAAGAGTACCCACTATGCACATGTACTTTCCCTGCATTGATAGTACAGCGAAGGTTCTAGAGAACAATACTACCCTCCACTTCCAACTGTAGCTCCTTGGCCCTAAGATTAAAGAGTTCAAGACTGGTGCACTATACTAGAAGTATAGTACATCACACTACTAGTTGAGAAAGTAGTACTAGTACTGCTACAGTACTAGTACGTAGTAAATAATAGCCTCACCCACTATTAGGAAAAGGGCTATAGATGATATGGACACTAATGGCGCACCAGACATGCGGTGCGCCACTACTATATATCAGTGGCGCACCATGTGTGGGTGCACCATTAGTGTGATAGACACTAATGATGCACCACACCCATGGTGCGCCACAACTAACATATTTTTTTCCAAAAATATTGATGGCGCACCAGGGAACAGTGCGCCATTACTAGTTTAGCTAGTAATGGCGCACCACTCACCACGTGTGCCACTACTATCATTTTGGTTTTTTTGCATAACCACTAATGGGGCACCACCAGCTGGTTCGCCATTAGTAACCAAGGTTACTAATGGCGCATATGTAGGTGGTGTGCCATTAGTAACCTGGGACCAGCTAGATATTTTAGACAGCCACCTACACACTCACTTTCCCCACTTCATTCTCTCTGCCTCCTCCTCCAAGCTTGTCTTGGCTGCCTCGTCCTCCTCACCTCATTTGCACCATAGATTCATCCAAATTGAGTGGTTAAATTCCCTTTTTTGATTGGCAAGTAAGGGGAAAGATTTCTTTATGTTGTAGATCTACTTTTTTCTCCCTCCAACAACGTGCACATGCACTTTTTATGGCCTAGCTAGATCTATGTATGTTTGAGGTGTTGCATAAGTTTGTGGTGTTGCATATATGTTTGTGTTTGCAGGTAGTTGTATTTGAAATGTGATAGTTGCCAATATTTTGCCGGAATGTTGATTCATTTCCGTTTCGGCGAGAATTTTGGCACTATGCATCCTTTTTGGTCCTATTTTTTAGGGAAAGTCATGCCAAATCTTTTCTTGGTTCTAAAATATCGTTTTGCTATACCCCGCAGGAGACCATGGTCCGCATGATGACCGAAGGCATCATGAATAGGTTTTTGAGCTCCGCGAAGGCCGAGATGCTTCAAAAGAACGAGACGGAGATAAGATGTCCGTGTCGAAGATGCAAGCTGAAGAGCCTTATTGCGGACCCGGATTCAGGGTAGGTGCGGGACCACCTGCTCTTGCGTGGTTTCATGGATGGCTATCGGTGGCAAGGTGATGAAGATGACTATGAAGTCGCCCATGGGGGTCGGGCAAGAAACGAGGAAGGGCAGCAAGACAACCACTGCGGCGAGGGCGGGTGAGAAGACGAAGAATCTCCAGGACATGATCACGACGGTGATGTTGTACACAGTCATCATGTAGAAGATGCCGGACATGATGATGAGGAAGATGAAGATGCCGGAGCAGACAACGATGGACCATCAATGGACTGGGTGCAGGACCCTCATATTCAAGAGCTGCTCAAGTAGACGGATAACGCAAGAGCTGCTGCCCGAGAGAAAGCCAAGCTGGATCAACTGGGATAGACGCGGTTACTCCATTGCATGAAGGATGCAGGCCCGAGGATACCCTCCTGAAAGTAACGCTCATGGCTCTGGAGATGAAGGTAAAACACAAAATGACCGACACATGCTTCGACGAGAACATGTCATTCTGGCACGAATGTCTTCCCAAGGGGAACAAGTGCCCAACCAGTTTTGAGGAGGCGAAGAAAATCGTGTGTCCTCTAGATTTACCGCACGTGAAATACCATGTGTGCATGAAAAATTGCATCATTTATCGGGACGAGCACGCGGAGTCTACCATATGTCAGCTGTGCGGCATCACTCGATACAAGAAGATGAAGAAAGCTCCTCGAAAAGTGGTGTGGTACTTTCCGATCACTCCTCATCTGCAGCAGTATTTCGCGGACCCTAAGCTAGCAAAGCTCCTGCGTTGGCACGCGGATAGGGAGGAGAAGTAGCAAGAAGATGACAGAAATGATCCGGAGATAAATAAAAAAGACAAGATGTTGAGTCACCCTAAGGATGCGAGCCAGTGGCAAGCGTTGACTTCGAACACCCAGAATTTGGGGAAGATCCAAGGAACATCGTGCTGGGCACGAGCATCGATGGAGTCAATCCGTTTGGCAGCTAGAGAAGCACACATAGCACCTGGCCTGTGTTTGTGTGGATGTACAACCTTCCCCCCTGGTTGTGCATGAAGAGGAAGTACATTCCACATGAGTATGCTAATTGAAGGGCCGAAACAACCAGGGAACGAAATCAATCTGTATCTGGGCCGAAATCCAAGACTGTGGGCGCAAACGTCACCGTGAAAAATGAGCCATGGGTACTGGCTTCCCAAGTGGACCAATGCTTCTTCATTACCGACCCGTCAAAGCCCAGTCGTGTTGTTGTGAGGAGAGGCAAAAGGAAGATCATTGGAATGGGTGGAGTCGCCAATGAGCAAGACTTCGACAAGTATGGCGACCCAAAGATGGAACATGACGATGATGATGAAGTGCCATACACAACAAGAAGAAGCAGGACCACCCTACCTAAAGGACGTCCGTTCCATAGAAGAACTCCATTTGCGAAAAAGAAGGGCAAGAAGATTGTGAACAGATAGCTAGCTAAGATCGATTGTATTTAAATTGTAGCCTTCATTTCTTGATTCTATTTCGACATATTGAAATGATATTTCTTCTGTTCTAGTGTCCTCACGAATATTTATTTATGTTTATTATGGTACTGAATTTCTAATTCACAAAAAGTATTGAATTTGTTAATATTTTTTGAACTCATGAATATTTTTAAATTTAATTCATGGGCACTTTTTGAATTCATGAATATTTTTCAAAATTTGATGATATTTTTTCATATTCAATATGAAAAAATATTGAATATTCATGAGGACACTCGATCTCGATCCTCCTCCATCTCGATCGCTATCCCCCCTCGCCAGATCCCCCTCGCCGTCGAGCACCCTCCCCCGCTCCACCGCTGACGACGACCCCCCGCACCCTCCCCCGCTCCACCGCCGCCGACGACCCCCCGCACCCTTCCCC
>NC_041384.1:293235864-293250247 GCF_002162155.2 Triticum dicoccoides
TTCATGGGCACTTTTTGAATTCATGAATATTTTTTCAAATTTTGATGATATTTTTTCATATTCATAAATGTTTTACCAATTCACAAACGAATGCAACTAAAAATCCAAAAACAATATTGATGATATTTTTAAGTAACAAATTTGATGATATTTTCAAAAAACAAATTTGATGATATCTTCAATTAAAAATAAAAAACAAATTTGATGATATTTTCAAAAAAACAGATTCATCAAAAAAAAATTGATGATATCTTCTATTCTAGTCCACATGAAAATAACAAATTTGATAAAAATACAAATTATTAGATGCAACAAAAAATAATGAAAAAAGTTACTAATGGCGCACCAGAGGAGGGTGCGCCATTGCTATCAGAAAAAAAAGTTACTAATGGCGCACCAGAGGAGGGTGCGCCATTGCTATCAGAAAAAAAACTTACTAATGGCGCACCAGTGGGTGGTGCGCCATTGCTATCAGTGTTTTTATGGTGCACCCCTGGATGGTGCGCCATTACTATCCTTCCCCTTGTGTGTGTTGTCCATCTCGCGTTCGTCCTTCTCTCTCCCAATCACACATCTCTCCGACCCACTGCCCGACCCACTGCACCACTGCCCCTACAGCGCCGCCGCCCGTCCTCCTCCACCCGTAAGCACCCCTCCTCCTCCGAACGTCCTCCTCCGCCCGTAAGCCCCCTCCCCCTGACTGACTCGACTCCCTTGGCCTCCGCGCGCAGTTCACCGTCCCGGATCGCCGACTGCATCGCCTCCCGCGGTGGCAACTTCCACATCGTCGACGTCTTTGTCCCCGACGACACCCCCATTGTAACACCCCGGATGTAACATTCCCTATTTGTACTCCAACTCTTGTCGTTTCCGGCGTTAAGTTATTTTATTTCCTCGGGTTCGGGTCTTTGTCTTCGTGCGTTGTTATCTTTGTCATGCATCTCATATCATGTCATCATGTGCATTGCATTTGCATATGCGTTCGTCTCATGCATTCGAGCATTTTCCCCGTTCTCCGTTTTGCATTCCGGCGCTTCGTTCTCCTCCGGTGGTCATTTCTAGCTTTCCTTCATGTGTGGGGATTAAACATTTCTGGATTGGACCGAGATTTGCCAAGCGGCCTTGGTTTACTACCGCTAGACCGCCTGTCAAGTTTCGTATCATTTGGACTTCGTTTGATACTCCAACGGTTAACTGAGGGACCGAAAAGGCCTCGTGTGTGTTGCAGCCCAACACCCCTCCAATTTGGCCCAAAACCCACCTAACTCTGCTCCATCATCTAGAGCGTTCGATCACGATCGCATGGCCGAAAACCACACCTCATTTGGACTCTCCTAGCTCCCTCTATGCCTATTTAAAGAACCCTCCGAATCCGGATCTTCTTCTCCCCCGAAAACCCTAGAAATCCACCGCGCCGCACCGGACATTGTCCGTCCGGGCCGGACAAAACCGCCGCCGCCGCCCGCGCCCTATCGCGCGCCGCCACGTGGCCGCGGGACCACATCGCCGCGCCTTCCCGCCGCTCAGAGAGTACATCATTTCAATACATTGCATCATTTTCATTTGAGTTCATCTTGATGCCCGAAATGCTGTTAGAAGAGGGCTACTTGAGTTAATTGTCAGATCTGCTACTCCATTTAGGTTTTTGTCATTTTTGCCATGATTAATATGTGCATGATATGCCATGGTGCTCTACATATGTTTTGTTAAGGGTTTTGTCATCTTTCCAAAGGTGCAAACCATGTATTTTTTTGATGTGTATGGTGACTTGTGCAAGCTTGCAAAGTGGTGCACTTGCTAATTCTGTTTTCAGGGACTTAGTAATTTCACTAAGTCCTGGAGCTGTCTATCTCATGATGCCTTATGTTCTTGTTGTTTCCTAGTGATCCGTGCCTCTTGGGAGGATGATCAGTAAGGGAGTTTTGTTAATATTGTAGTGCTCTATCCATCCATGTCTTTGTTTGCAATTATGGAGCACCCTAGCTTGAGTCAATCAAGCTCTACTTTTGCTACTTTGTGAATCTGGGCAGATTGTCAACTTGTTTGCAATCTTGCCGATGATGGGTGTTCTTGCCATGTCTAGCTTGAATTCTGTGCCTTCTTGATGGGTGTATGCTTGCCTTGCCATGACTTGCACCGTAGTGAGTGCATCGAACTCGTAAACATGCCTACTTGAGTTATCTTTCAACTTGCTCCAGTTTTCACTAAGTATGAAAACTGATTGTGTTTTTGCTATGTTCACATGCTTGCAATTGTATTTTCAGGTCCTTTTTGGATCAAGGTCACTAAGGGACTTTTGTTAATCTCTTTGAGTAGCTCCATGCCATGCTTTACTTTGCCATCATCAGGTCCTGTAGCATGTAGTTTTGTTGCTCCGAAGAGGGCTACCTGATCTGAAATTCCAGACAAGTGTTAATTTCACTAAGTCTGAGATCTGTTTTCCATATGCATTTTTGCCATGCTTGTTTGAACCTGTTAATGGATGAATTGGCCGTAGCTCAGTGCTAGACTTTTGTTAAGCATCTTGTGTGCATCCTTGCCATGTATTTTGTTGTCATGTTTGGGTGCTGTAGCATGTTCATTTCGTTGCATTTAGATGCCTACTTGCTGTAAATCACAAACCGGTATCATTTTTGAATCGCTTGCCATTTCCGGCGTTCTTTATATCGTTTTCAGGCGATTTCATTTCATCTTTCCAGTGGCACACTTGGTTTTCCAAGTTGAGGCCAGGTTCATGCATTTCTGTCATATCTTGCATTTTGCATCCCGCATCGCATCCCACAAAGCATATCATCTTTGCATTGTGTTGTTTGAGTTTGCATGTGGTTGATTGTATCCTTGTTGCTTGTTTGTCTTGTTTGGGTAGAGCCGGGAGATGAGTTCTCTAACGAGGAGCCCGTTGAGTTTGCTTTTGAGGATCCAGTCAAATCTGACAACTGTGCAGGCAAGATGATCATACCCTCGAAATCACTACTATCTTTGATGTGCTAGTTTGCTCGCTCTTTTGCTATGACATTGCTACGATGCCTACCACTTGCTTGCAAGCCTCCCAAATTGCCATGTCAAACCTCTAACCCACCTTGTCCTAGCAAACCATTGATTGGCTATGTTACCGCTTTTGCTCAGCCCCTCTTATAGCGTTGCTAGCTGCAGGTGAAGATTGGAGGCCGTTCCTTGTTGGGACATTTATTTACTTGTTGGGATATCATTACTTTATCTTGTTATCTTAATGCATCTATATACTTGGTAAAGGGTGGAAGGCTCGGCCTCTTGCCTAGTGTTTTGTTCCACTCTTGCCGCCCTAGTTTCCGTCATATCGGTGTTGTGTTCCCAGATTTTGCGTTCCTTACGCGGTTGGGTTATAATGGGAACCCCTTGATAGTTCGCCTTGATTAAAGCTTTTCCAGCAATGCCCAACATTGATTTTACCATTTGCCACCTAGCATTTTCTTTCCCTTGGGTTCTGCAGACTCAAGGGTCATCTTATTTTAACCCCCCCGGGCCAGTGCTCCTTTGAGTGTTGGTCCACCTGTCAGCTACCGGTGGCCACCAGGGGCAACTCTGGGCTGGCCTACCCGTACCTAGGACAATCTGAGTGTGCCCTGAGAAAGAGATATGTGCAGCTCCTATCGGGATTTGTTGGCACATTCGGGCGGTGTTGCTGGTCTTGTTTTAACCTGTCGAAGTGTCTTGAATTCCCGAGAT
Source organism: Triticum dicoccoides (assembly GCF_002162155.2). NCBI lineage: Eukaryota > Viridiplantae > Streptophyta > Magnoliopsida > Poales > Poaceae > Triticum > Triticum dicoccoides. Next base: position 293,239,570 of record NC_041384.1, read on the forward strand.
ACCGAGTCTGATCGGAACGTCTTGGGAGGAGGTCTATTGCTTCGTTGACCGTGAGAGCTTGTCATGGGCTAAGTTGGGACTCCCCTGCAGGGATTTGAACTTTCGAAAGCCGTGCCCGCTGTTATGGGCAGATGGGAACTTGTTAATGTCCGGTTGTAGATAACTTGAACCTTAATTAATTAAAATGAATCAACTGAGTGTGTTACCGTGATGGTCTCTTTCCGGCGGAGTCCGGGAAGTGAACACGGTGTTGGAGTAATGTTTGCACAGGTTGCTCTCTAGTTTCTCGCTCGCGCTTTGCCTCCTCTTCTCTCTCTCTTTTGCGAATAAGTTAGCCACCATACTTGCTAGTCGGTTGCTGCAGCTCCACTCATATTTTACCTTGCCTTACCTATAAGATTAAATAGTCTTGATTGCGAGGGTGCGAGATTGCTGAGTCCCTGTGGCTCACAGACTACTATTACACCAGATGCAGGGCCTGATGATTCCGCTCCAGGTGACGCGTATGAGCTCAAGTGGGAGTTCAACGAAGACTCTCAGCGTTACTATGTTTCCTTTCCCGATGATCAGTAGTGGTGCCCAGTTGGGGGTTATAGGGACGGTGTTGCTTGTTGGGTTCTCTTTTATTTTGGCGCCGTAGTCGGGCCATGAGTGTTTGGATGATGTAATGTTATTTATGTACTTGATTGACGTGGCGAGTGTAAGCCAACTATGTTATCTCCCCTTTCATTATTATATTACATGGGATGTTGTGAAGATTGCCTAACTTGCGACATATGCCTTCAATGCGATTATGTCTCTAAGTCGTGCCTCGAAACGTGGGAGCTACAGTCGCATCAAGGGTGTTACACCCATCCTCTACGCCCGCAGGTACCCCATCCAACTCACCCCTGCCTCCATTTCCCACCTCTCGCTCTCTGCTCCTCCCTTCTTGCCCTCTCCATCTCTACTCGATCCCCTCTCTTCTTTGTCTCCACCTTCTGTTCTTGCCTGCGAGGTGTTTGATTAAATGTCAATTCAAACGATTGATGCAGCCGTGTCCACCGGAGCACCATGACCGTGTCTGCGACCTCGACTCTGCTCCGCCGCCATCTACGACCTCGTCTGCGACCGCGTCCATCGAGGTGAGTTCTAGTCTGAAATTCTCAATGCTCAAGTCTGGAAGCATCATGGATTCATTCTTCTTCAGACCTTGTTTGTTTCTTTCTGCTTGAATGAATGGAGTATAATACAAGTTCAGGAACAAGGGACATTTTTGCAATTGTGAACTCTCAATGCTCAAGTCTGGAAGTGTTTACAAATTCAAAGAGTTCACATGACTACTGGTCAAATATTCTAGTGTACTTACTGTAAATCTAGTCTGAAACTATTAGAGCTCTTGGTAATTTTCAAATTCAGTTTAAATAAAAATTTGGTACATGACTACTGATCATGTATGAAAGATGTTGCTACTTGAGGAGCACAAGAACTACTCAATAGATTAAGTTTTAGCTTCTAGCTTAAGTGAGTAGCTAGTATTGTAGTGAGTAGCTTAACTTGTTTAAGTACTGCCAGTTAGTAGTACTGCTAGTGAGTAGATGAGCTCCATTTAACTAGCTTAATTGTGTTTCAGTTGTGTAGTGAAGTTCTACTATTTTGTATGATGCGGTTCACGCTTAAACTGTCCTGCTATGTAGTCTGTTGGATCATCTATGTACTATGTATGCTGTGGTATGTGGTGTGGTCGATGGTGAGAGGTCAACTCTATGTACTATGTATGCTGTGGCATGTGGTGTGGTCCGAGTGATCAGGTTTCAAATGATTCTATTGTAATATTGTGGGGTTCTACTCATGGAACACTTTAGGAATTTTACTTCATAACAGGGGTATTTTCATGATATTGGGGGGTTTTGTCTTCGACCACCGTGTCGTGATGATATTGTGGGGTGTTGTGGGGTTGCAGCTGGGTGGGGGAGGGGTAATGATTTTGCAGGTACCCCGCGAGACCCTTGAGTTTGCCTGAATGTCGATTAATTTCCGTTCTGGCAAATTCAGTTACTCCATATGTCCAATTTTCAACAAAGGTCATGCTGAAATTTTCCGTGAATTTTAGCATGACTTTGGTAAAAATAGGACATATGGGGTACTTGCGACTAATGCATGGGCCGGGGTATCTTAGTACTTAATTAAGTGGGATCAACTTCCCCTTTATTCTAAATGATGAAAGCTTAGGCTTTTAGGGTGCCTCGGCGTCGACAAATCCTAAATGATAAAAGCTTAGCTTTTAGGATGCCTCGGTGTCGACAAACCCTAAATGATGAGACCATGATCTTGTTCCTTGACAATAACCAACTTTTTGACCAAACTTTTTTCCTATTTAGAGTGAAACATGGCCCACAACAATGAGGCCGGCGGTTCGGGCATGCAATTCTGGGAGCTGTCCCAGGAGATGGAGGAAGAACCTCACCGCTATGAGGACGCCGCAAAAGACACCGATCCTGACTACACAACCCCTAGTGGCGTCGGGGATGACACCACTAATGGTGTCGTCAAGGATGCCACAACTGATGATGGTAGCGCACGCACAGATGGCAGCCAACCTAAGAGGCAACGGAAGGACCGACGCCCGAACGTGCTCCGCACCGTCAAGGAGGAATTTACTGAAGTGAACTCCGACGGGCATCCAATGGCGCCCAAAGAATTAGTCAAGGGGTACTCGCTTCAGCTCGGGTGCATTCTCCAGAGCACCGTCTCGATCAACACCGAGAACCTAAGGCATAAGGACCGAGGGACTTTGCGCAGCCTCCTCTTCACAAAGTTGCATGAACGATACAAGTTCCACGCTGACTTTGCAAACACACGCCTCTCAGCAAATAAAGTGAACAGTGCCGCCCTCATGATGATGAGCATGGCCCTGTCTACTTGGAGAAGCGCGATGAAGAGAATGAATGACAAAGGTGATAGTTATGAGATGATCAAGGGGAAAAATCCTTCGGTCAGCGAAGATGACTACAAGGAGTTCAAGATCAAGTGCGAGGGCAGCGCATTCTCCTAATCAAGTCAGTGGGGGAAAGAAATGTGGGACTTGAACTTAGGGGGACACAAACTTGGTCCCGGTGGTTAGAGAGCGGCGGAGCCTATATTGGACAAGGAGGACGCGGAGCGTGCCGAGCAAGGCCTACCGCCCCGCTTCGAGAAATACCATGACAAGCAGACCAGGAACTATGTCAGGGCCCGGTACAAGGAGGACCCGGTAACAAAGGAGCTTACCACAGATCTAAAGACCAGGGCGCTTGAGCGTGTTTTGGTATGGAATACACCCCCACGTAATTAGCACCATATGGTTGCATTATAATTAATGAAGCCAAATTTCTAGATGGTCACATTCCTTCCGAAGGAGACTGAAAGCAGTAGTGCGGGGTCATCTCAGAGCACCCGTTGGGATAGCACTCTAAATAGGGCGTTGAACGTAATGAAAACAAGGATAAGCTCAGTAAGCCGTCGTCAGCTGGTCGTGTGGCCGGCAAAGGCTTGTCCACAAAATGGTCGTCATACTATAACGCTGGTGGGCGAAAGGAGAGAAAGACCAGCTCAGAAAAGCCAGTCGCGCGAGGTTCAAGAACTCAAGGCACAAGTGGCACGGATTCCGGAGATTGTCCAAGAGAAAGTGCAACAACAACTTGGATCGACGCTCACCGCCATTGTGCTTACCTTGATTCAGGGGCTGACGACGTGGATTGCGGGCAGCCAACAGGGGCCGCCCCTGGTTCCCAGCTTCACGGCCAGCAACTCGCACAACACGCAGGCGGCGCCATTGGTGTCTCCGGCGGAGGTGGTATTGGTGTCTCCGATGCCGGCATGGGCATTGGAGCTTAATGCACCTGGGTGTACGCCGGTCGGCACCTCGGCAGCAAGCGGCCCCTCCGTCAGTTGCACGCCCGCCGTTGGTGGTGCCTCGACATTAGCCGAGCTCGATGCCATCACGGTAACTAATTAAGCCTCTCGTTCGACGACTTCATCTCCTTGCCTTTGACTGGGCATCCGTGACACCCTACATGTTTTCACAGGGCGCCGCCGACGTTCCATGCACTCTCTTGCACTTCGTGGTAGGCGAGTTGATCGATGTCACCAAGGGCAGAATCGTTCAATCGGGCAATCCTGTGTTCCACGGTAATCCGATGCAACCCATCGTGTATAGGGTTGAAATGGTTCGGGTGCTGCCAGGCTGCGACGAGTTGTTACCTCCGATTCGACCCGCTGGGGCCAACGAAGATGATGTGATGACCTCAGCGCCTGCGTAAGCTGGCCCCTGCTTTGGCCGAAGAGCCACATTCGTTTGGGGGCGGGGGACACCACCCCACAGACAACACCGCCAGTCGTGCTGGCGCCAAGCCATGACAAGACTACCGCAACACTACCGGACATGCCGAACATCCCTATGGCACAGGATCCGAACATGCGTATGGCACAAGATCCGGACGACAACAACAACGACGACGGTACATTTACCAAAGTCGATAAGTACTTTGCCGAACATGGGTACGGTGACGAATTCTTCGGGCCTGCTTCTCAAGAACTCAACCCTGAAAAAGACGACTGCGATCATGCTGGTACCGCGGAGAAACCAAATTGCAACAGGCGTCGTCTGGCGTTCAGTTCTCAGGAGACGCCTCCAGCTGCCACCTTCACCGAGCCTCAGATAGCCCAGGTGCCAACTATTATCAGCCCCAACACACTCAAGAATGCGGTCTGTGAGCAGAACTCGATCCCATTGCAGCAGAAGATGAAGGGACGAAAAAGAAAGAATAACAAGGGTGCCAACCAGCCGGCACGGAGTACGATCCGTGCTCAGGATGGTCCACCTTCACCTAAGGATATCTCGAGGAGGGTTCATGTGGCGGGTAGGCCGATGCTACTGACTAATCTACTCAATGCTGCAACCGGTGCTATGCGGAGTCTGCATGACAGTGTTCTTTCTTTGGAGAAGCAGCGTCTCTCACAGAATGATGTGGCATACCCGGTTTTCATGGCCAAGGTGCCAGAGGGCAAGGGCTTTGTGGATAACGCCATCAGGGGTACAATCGTCCTGCGGTTTGATGACATCTTCGCTATGTTTAACCTTCATCCGCTACACTACACCTTCGTTCGGCTATTTTTGCTGAGTATGGAGATGTGGATCATTAGAGACAAGACCCCGGACATCGTGATAGTCTACCCCATCTACATGCGTGCGAAGATCTTGGGCAGCGCTGGGGACCGGCAAGTCACGAGTTCATACCTTGAAGGCGTCATTCTGGCAAACCCAGATAAGGATAACTTCCTCGTTTCTTACTTTCCCGAGTAAGTCATCCCCTCATTGCCCCGTAACATTTGATTTCATAGATTTCGATCGTTCTTTTTTTTCTAACATTTCGTGTTTTGTGCAGTGACACACATTGCACACTCATCCTATTAAGCCCGAAATATTCTATGGCCACGTATTTCGACTCGGACCGTCAGTCGAAGAAAGAATACGCAAATATCAAGAAAGTTCTTGATGATGTTCTCCCCGGCTACGCCAGATCTGGAGGCACCTTCACCGGGCCAATTCGTAGGTACGGCAAGCACGTGTTCGCCCACAATACGACATTCCCATGCGTCAAGCAGCCGCCTAGCGGTTAGAAGGATGCCTACTACGCCCTCCATCACATGCGGGCGATCCTATGGGACCATAATCACCTTCTGCTACCAAATAATCTCAAAGATTGGGCCGCCAGATTGTCGGCAATCTAGGACGCGGACATCAGACAAGAATTCTTTCGCATCCAGTCGGAGTTTGCAGAAATCATCCATCAAGATGTCCTTCGTACCTCGGGGCAGTTCTACCTCAGATATCAACCGTCCAATAATGATATAGACACAACGCTACAAATGCAGGCTGACAACGCCCGTGATTTCATGACCATCATGATAGATGGCGGCTTCATCCACGCTCTGGTCCCTGAGTCGAGTCGAAAGTAGTGATGCTATGTGTAGTTCTGAAATATCGATTAGCTCATGTTGTAATTAAACTTTAATGAACTTGTATGTCTCTTTGGTTTGGACAGTCGTTCAACTTAGATGTAATCGATGCTATTTATTAGTACGACCATGAATTGTGCTATTAATGTCTTGCTTTTCTCTTCCGATCCTTTAGTTGCATACTTATATATTGCTTATGTATTGTCTGTGAATTGCTACTAACATTTTGTTTGGCTAGTGCATAGAGATGTCGTCGTATGTCGTGTACAAGGGTAAGGTTCCTGGAGTCTACGACAACTGGGAGGAGTGTCGGAGACAGGTTCACCATTTTAGTGGTAACAGTTACAAAGGGTACACCACTAGGGCGGAGGCGGAATCTAGATACGCGGGCTATCTAGCGGGAGAGAGGAGGGAGCGGAGGAGGAACCAGATGAAGACCAGTTTCATCACGATGATGCTCATTGTGATGACCACAGCTCTCTTCTATGTGATGGCAGTTTAGATGATCGATATCAACTTGTAATGTGAAGAAAAACTCGCTACTCGCGGTCTCGAGACTTTTAATGTTCTATCTTTGTTCGGTCTTTTGAATTCAGAGACTAATATGATGAATTGTATTCGGAGACTAATATTCTATTGTATTCAATGAATCTGTTGTTGCTGTGTGGTGCTGTCTATATTCTGTCGAGTAATATATTTTGTAACCTGTGCAAATATCGGAAAAGAAAAAAATAATCCCTTATATTCATACTAGTGGCACACAACCAACTAGTGCGCCATTAGTAAGCCAGAGCACACTAGTGCTGGATCATCAACCAGTGCGCCATTAGTAAGCCAGAGCACATGGGTAAATATGGCCCCTGGGAGGCATACTAATGGCGCACCGTGGGACATACTAATGGCGCACTGCGTGGTGCGCCATTAGTAAAAAATACTAATGGTGTGATGCTAGTGGCGCACATGTAGTGCGCCATTAGTAGGCAAAACAGGTGCGCCACTAGTAGGCCTTTTCCTAGTAGTGACCCCTTCTCTAAGGAACGATCGAGGAGCTACAGTTGGAAGAGATGAGGCCCTACAGTTACTACGCTCTTATCTCCTCCTCGCCAATCCCCCCCTAGAAGAGAAGGCAGTTCGTCGCTGCTCCCATGGATTCGCCAGGCGGTTCTTGTCCTGTTCGGGGATGGGAGACCTTGGACGACGATCCTATGGGATAAATCCCACGCCACTCCAACGTCCTCACTTGTGGAAGACTCAGTGCTTCCTGCACCAACTATTTCAAGATGGTGCTTAAACAGGCTTGGAAAAAGCCATGCTTGTTGGTCTTCCATGCATCCTCGAGGAGAAGGTTCTTCTATGGGACAATCCTTCAAACATTCCACCTCTCTCTGGCTATGGTTGCACGTTGACTCCGCTAGAGTTGCTGACGTTGAGAGGTAGTCGGATTTTGTCCGATGAGTAGGTTAGTCATGGAGTTTGATCATGTAGTACTTAGTTATTCCATTTCCATCCCATAATTTCCCTGCTGCCCACCATCTTATATATAGGTCTGGGTTGGTGCCAACGAAGATTGGCTTGCATACTTCCGGCCGGATACTACCATCATTTTGCACAACATCCACATTAGTGCAGCCGTTCTCGTAGACCCCTTCTCCACCAATGGGATCGTCCTTCCAGACTGGCTGGGCTTGAATACGTATGATGATGCCTACATGAGATTGAAGAAGATAGAAATTGCGGACCCGCTGACAAAGTGATGCGGCTACTATGATTACTATCTCATCGCGGTGTCCGACATAAGGATTGCCATCAATGCAAGAGGAAGTAACGGCAGCGGCTCGCGCATGTTGGCCGATGCAGATTTGTACCCCTACACGTTCGAAGACACCGTGCGCCATCTGGGCCGCATCTTCGCGGTGACAAGCCAGAGGACTTGTTTCATGTGGTTGCCATCCTATGGTACGGGATATTACAAACGGAATGCACAAACCATCATTTGCATCCCTAACGATACTCCATTACTTTGCAGGGCCCAGTCATCCCCCGATCAAAATAAGATCGCCAATTCTGGATGTGCATTTGCATCCGTGATTCGGTCTAACCTGGAACCTTGTAGCTAACTTTGGCAAGTTGGGATCAACTATCTTAGCAGTTGTTACCCATGGTACCACTAATGTGCAACATGGTCACACAATCTACCACAATCGGAGTATCACCATCCACTCGTGTAGAATCGCGCTTTAGCGCCGGTTTGTACGGGCCTTTAGTGCCGGTTCTATAACCGGCACTAAAGAGTGGGGACTAAAGCCCCCCCCCCTTTAGTACCGGTTCAGCACTAACCAGAGTAAAGTGCCACCACGTGGCACGAGCCTGGCCCCGGGTGCGGGTAGATCATTAGTACCGGTTGGTAACACCAACTGGTACTAAATGTTTGTGAGGTTTTGGTTTTGTTTCTTTTTTTTCCTTTAGTTTTGTGTTTTCAATTTAATTTAGTGATTGTTTTACATTATGATGAGTTGTTAAATCATTAGGTGAAAGTACCGCAGATTAGTTTCGACTGGATGCATGTGGATTCTTGCAGCTAAGTGATCAAGTATATGCCATATCCATATTACGTTGATCAATTCAACGTAATATGGATATGGCATATACTTGATCACTTAGCTAGGATCCATCTAGTTGAAACTAATCTGGGGTTTCTTTCATAAATAATATAATAACTCGTCAACATCATCATAGTCATCATCATATTAATATAAAAACTCTTGCATCATATCATCACCGACAACAGTATTTACTAGCTAGCTAAAAATCATAATAGTCGTCATTACCACTATTTAATCATCATAGTCATTACCGCTATCTAATCACCAGCAACACTAGCTTAAAGAAGAAACATTCACTTGTACCAAAAGCAAAGATATCATCGAGTTCAACATGGTCATGATGTTATATGCGTTTTCATAACACCACAAAAGCAAATCACTCTTTGAGATTAAGTTCAGGACGAAGAACACGGACATGAGAGGACAAGTACTAAGAGCATGAACTAGCTAATCACTCCTGCTTCTCTCTCTCTCTCAGGTAAAATAGCATAGAACATGTATAGCTCTCCTGATTCATCATATTGGAGCATGCAGATGAACATGTCTCCTAATCGTGGGTTGCGCTTCTGACTGCTACCCACTAGTACTTCTCTGTGATCATTAACCATTTTGCTCCAATCTTTCACTATTAAGCATTCCTCGCTTTTAGAAATCCTGAATGCACTCATGTGCAATGTAGGATATCTTGGCCGTAAGCTAACCATTGACATGCGACCTTTAGTCTCGATCCATCGAGGCACAACTGTCATCGGGAGTCCCTGTTGAAGAACATCATATAGTAATATACTTAAAATGAAAGTTTAGCTTGAAAAATAATGTACGCAAAAGATGCACTGACGACAAATAGTAAAAATCATACCATCTTTCCTAAATAGATGTGACCGTAGTTCAATACTATCACTATTGGTCGCACGTTTTGAGTACTAAGATTTTCAAATTCAGGAAAATAATTTCTCTTGACAACATCAAGATCCTCAAGCCATGATACATAATGACTTGTCTCCTCGCAGTTTAGTTCAGCCCTGGGATAGTGGACGGTCCTGTCTACCAAGCGCCGGACATGTTTGCTTGAATGGAAATAAGCTGCCAATAAAAATTACTTCTCAACTATTTTTGAATAAACAATATCGAAGACATGAATATGATTGAGACTCACATAATGGTAGAACTGGAGGCGACTGCACATCGACCCAGATGTCTCTATTACCTTCAATATCATCTACCAGATGAATATCAAAGGTGATAACCATATCAGGCTCAAATGCATAAGCCTTGCATAGTGCTTGCCAAGTTTTGCATTCAAAATAGGTGTATGTGTCTACATTGTAATTTGACATTGAAGGTATAACCATGCTCGGTCTTCAAGTAAACTTTTTCTAGCTCCATAATTTTGTTAGGATTGAAACCTATATTATCCCAGACAAAAATTCTTGCATGGCAGGGGATACACTAGTAGAATAGTGAAAATTAAAATTATAAGTTGAAGCAAATGAAGCATAAGTCATGCTTAATTACGAAAAAAGACTTGTCGTTGTGACTTACTATATCCACTTCAGAGTTCTCATCCAGTTTGATGCTGAAGCGCCTATCATCAACTAGAAAATTTCTGTCGCACGGGCTGCACTGGTCTCCGCAGTATTCGCACATAATGATACTGTGTTCGTCGTCAAACGACATTCCTATGTTCATAGGTGAAACATTAAACACTTATTAGTTCCATTAATTCAACTAATTCAACTAGTTCTATTAATTCAACTAGTTCAGCTAATTAATTCAACTAATTCAACTAAGCACTTACTAAAAATATACCTAAATAAAGTAGCTCAACTAATTCAACTAATTCAACTAACTAGTTCAACTAATTAATTCAACTAAACTAGTTCTATTAATTTTCTTACTAAAAATAAAGTAGCTAGTTCTATATAGTAAAATTTTAATTAGATGATCAAATCTCATATAACTAAATTAAATATATATCTAACATATAATTTCTATCTAATTCATATAACATTTGACATTAATATCTAACATATGTTCATATATATAGTCAAAAAATCATATGTTCATATACATGTGAAACATTAAACACTTACTAG
>NC_041384.1:293250998-293256734 GCF_002162155.2 Triticum dicoccoides
CAGCAACGACGGGCGGCGGGGGCGACGCCGAGCGGCGGGGCGGCGCGAGATGACAACGATGGCGGCGAGGGCGAGACAGCGATGGGCGACGAGGCGCGTGGGATGGGAGCGACGACAACGTCGCGAAGAGATGGGAGATGAAACTGAATTTTTCGCAAGTGTTATATATATAGGAGGGGCCTTTAGTACCGGTTGGAGCCACCAACCGGTACTAAAGGCCATTTTTGGCCATGCCAAGCGGCGGGAAGCGACCCCCATTAGTACCGGTTTGTGGCTCCAACCGGTACTAAACGGTGGCCTTTAGTACCGATTGGAGCCAGGAATCGGTACGAAAGGGGTGCGCTGCGGTGCGCAAAGTTTAGTCCCACCTCGCCACGCGAAGGGCAGCCGCACTGGTTTATAAACCCAGCCGCGGCTGCTCTATCGAACTCCTCTATAAAACCAGGCTTCTAGGCCTAACTATGGTGTGCTGTCCTGTGAACCTACTGGCCCTTGTGCGCCTGAATTTACATGCCCAAGGCCTAGTAGGCCCACTAGACAGCGCCCCAACAATTTTTTATATATTTTTTCTACTTTATTTTTTTTCTATTTTTTCTGAGAAGTTTTTTATATATTTTTTCTTTTCTGATTCATTTATTTTCTTCTATTTATTTCTGAGTGGTTTTTTTATATAGTTTTTTATATAGTTCCAAAGAGAGTGTCCAGTTTGTACAAGAAGTGCATCCAGTTCTTTCCGTAACCATCTCTACTTTTTTGCACATGCCATGTGGGTGAAATGATGATACCATGCCAAGCTTCAACCTTTTCAAAGTTCATTTAGTAGTGATTTTCAATTTCACGGTCATTTAGCTCTCTAAACAAATCAGTAAATGACTGAAAAATAGCAAATGATGTTAGAAAGTGTTGAAAATTTATGGCGTCTATTTGAATGGTGCATAGGAACGCCAAAAAAGTCTGGAGTTCAAATAAGTTCAAAATATGAAGTGCGCGTGTAACAGATGAGTTCTTGTCGTAAACCCTGATACTCCAAAATAGATTATCCAGTTTGTACACGAAGTGCGTCCAGTTTTTGTCGTAACCCTCTCTACTCTTTTTCACATGCCATGTGGGTGAAATGATGATACCATGCCAAGTTTCAACCTTTTCAAAGTTAATTTTGTAGTGATTTTCAATTTCACGGTCATTTAGCTCTCTAAACAAATGACTGAAAAATAGCAAATGATGTCAGAACGTGTTGAAAATTGATGACCTCGCTTTGAATGGTGCATTCAGAATGCAAAAAAGTCTAGAGTTCAAATAAGTTTTAAAAAATGAAGTGCCCGTGTAACCGATGAGTTCTCGTCCGAAACCCTGATACTCTAAAACAGATTGTCCAGTTTGTACATGAAGTGTGTCCAGTTTTTGCCGTAACCCTCTCTAGTATTTTGCACATGCCATGTGGGTGAAATGAATATACCATGCCAAGTTTCAACATTTTCAGAGTTCACTTTGTAGTGATTTTCAATTTCACGGTCATTTAGCTCTCTAAATAAATCGGTTAATGACTGAAAATAGCAAATGATGTTAGAAAATGTTGAAAATTGATGACGTCACTTTGAATGGTGCATACAGAACGCGAAAAAAGTCTGGAGTTCAAATAAGTTTGAAAAATGAAGTGCCTGTGTAATAGATGAGTTCTCGTCCGAAACCCTGATACTCCGAAAGAGATTGTCCAGTTTGTACACGAAGTGCGTCCAGTTTTTGCCATAACCCTCTCTACTATTTTTCACATGCCATGTGGGTGAAATGATGATACGATGCCAAGTTTCAACATTTTCAGAGTTCATTTTGTAGTGATTTTCAATTTCATGGTCATTTAGCTCTCTAAATAAATCGGTAAATGACTGAAAATAGCAAATGTTGTTAGAAAGTGTTGAACATTGATGAAGTCGCTTTGAATGGTGCATACGGAACACAAAAAATGTCTGGAGTTCAAATAAGTTTAGAAAAATTAAGTGCCCGTGTAATAGATGAGTTCTCGTCTGAAACCCTGATACTCCGAAACAGATTGTCCAGTTTGTACATGAAGTGCGTCCAGTTTTTGCCGTAACCCTCTCTACTATTTTTCACATGCCATGTGGGTGAAATGATGATACCATGCCAAGTTTCAACATTTTCAGAGTTCATTTTGTAGTGATTTTCAATTTCATGGTCATTTAGCTCTCTAAATAAATCGGTAAATGACTGAAAATAGCAAATGTTGTTAGGAAGTGTTGAAAATTGATGACGTCGCTTTGAATGGTGCATACAGAACACAAAAAATGTCTGGACTTCAAATAAGTTTATAAAAATGAAGTGCTCGTGTAATAGATGAGTTCTCGTCCGAAACCCTGATACTGCGAAAGAGATTTTCCAGTTTGTACATGAAGTGTGTCCAGTTTTTGCTGTAACCCTCTCTATTATTTTGCACATGCTATGTGGGTGAATTATGATACCATGCCAAGTTTCAACATTTTCAGAGTTCATTTTGTAGTGATTTTCAATTTCACGGTCATTTAGCTCTCTAAACAAATCGGTAAATGACCGTAAAATAGCAAATGATGTTAGAAAGTGTTGAAAATTGATGACGTCTCTTTGAATGGTGCATAGGAATGCAAAAAAGTCTGGAGTTCAAATAAGTTTAAAAAACTGAAGTGCCCATGCAACAGATGAGTTCTCGTCGTAAACCCTGATACTCCGAAATAGATTATCCAGTTTGTACATGAAGTGCGTCCAGTTTTTGTCGTAACCCTCTCTACTCTTTTTCACATGCCATGTCGGTGAAATGATGATACCATGCCAAGTTTCAACCTTTTCAGAGTTTTGTAGTGATTTTCAATTTCACGGTCATTTAGCTCTCTAAACAAATCGGTAAATGACTGAAAAATAGCAAATGATGTCAGAACGTGTTCAAAATAGATGACCTTGCTTTGAATGGTGCATACAGAACGCAAAAAAGTCTGGAGTTCAAATAAGTTTAAAAAATGAAGTGCCCGTGTAACCGATGAGTTCTCGTGCGAAACCCTGATACTCTGAAACAGATTGTCCAATTTGTACACGAAGTGCGTCCAGTTTTTGCCGTAACCCGCTCTAGTATTTTGCACATGCCTTGTGGGTGAAATGATGATACCATGCCAAGTTTCAACATTTTCAGAGTTCACTTTGTAGTGATTTTCAATTTCACGGTCATTTAGCTCTCTAAATAAATCGGTAAATGACTGAAAATAGGAAATGATGTTAGAAAGTGTTGAAAATTGATGACGTCACTTTGAATGGTGCATACGGAACGCGAAAAAAGTCTGGAGTTCAAATAAGTTTAAATAACTGAAGTGCCCGTGTAACAGATGAGTTCTTGTCGTAAACCCTGATACTCCGAAATAGATTGTCTAGTTTGTACACGAAGTGCGTCCAGTTTTTGTTGTAACCCTCTCTGCTCTTTTTCACATGCCATGTGGGTGAAATGATGATACCTTGGCAAGTTTCAACCTTTTTAGAGTTAATTTTGTAGTGATTTTAAATTTCACGGTCATTTAGCTCTCTAAACAAATCGGTAAATGACTGAAAAATAACAAATGATGTCAGAACATGTTGAAAATTGATGACCTCGCTTTGAATGGTGCATGCAGAATGCAAAAAAAGTCTGGAGTTCAAATAAGTTTAAAAAACTGAAGTGCCCGTGTAACCGATGAGTTCTCGTCCGAAACCCTAATACTCTGAAACAGATTGTCCAGTTTGTACACGAAATGCATCCAGTTTTTGCCGTAACCCTCTCTAGTATTTTGCACATGCCATGTGGGTGAAATGATGATACCATGCCAAGTTTTAACACTTTCAGAATTCATTTTGTAGTGATTTTCAATTTTATCGTCATTTAGCTCTCTAAACAAATCGGTAAATGACTGAAAAATAGCAAATGATGTTAGAAAGTGTTGAAAATTGATGACGTCGCTTTGAATGGTGCATACGGAACGCGAAAAAAGTCTGGAGATCAAATAAGTTTAAAAAATGAAGTGCCCGTGTAACAGATGAGTTCTCGTCCGAAACCCTAATACTCTGAAAGAGATTGTCCAATTTGTACACGAAGTGCGTCCAGTTTTTGCCGTAACCCTCTCTACTATTTTTCACGTTCCATGTGGGTGAAATGATGATACCATGCCAAGTTTCAACATTTTCAGAGTTCATTTTGTAGTGATTTTCAATTTCATGGTCATTTAGCTCTCTAAATAAATCGGTAAATGACTGGAAATAGCAAATGTTGTTAGAAAGTGTTGAAAATTGATGACGTCGCTTTGGATGGTGCATACGGAACACAAAAAATGTCTGGAGTTCAAATAAGTTTTAAAAAATGAAGTGCCCATGTAACAGATGAGTTCTTGTCCGAAACCCTAATACTCCGAAAGAGATTTTCCAGTTTGTACATGAAGTCCGTCCAGTTTTTGCCGTAACCCTCTCTACTATTTTGCACATGCTATGTGGGTGAATGATGATACCATGCCAAGTTTCAACATTTTCAGAGTTCATTTTGTAGTGATTTTCAATTTCACGGTCATTTAGCTCTCTAAACAAATCCGTAAATGACTATAAAATAGCAAATGATGTTAGAAAGTGTTGAATATTGATGACGTCTCTTTGAATGGTGCATAGGAACGAAAAAAAGTCTGGAGTTCAAATAAGTTTAAAAAAATGAAGTGCTCGTGTAACAGATGAGTTCTCGTCGTAAACCCTGATACTCTGAAATAGATTGTCCAGGTTGTACACGAAGTGCGTCCAGTTTTTGCCGTAACCCTCTCTAGTATTTTGCACATGCCATGTGGGTGAAATGATGATACCATGCCAAGTTTCAACATATTCAGAGTTCACTTTGTAGTGATTTTCAATTTCAGGGTCATTTAGCTCTCTAAATAAATCGGTAAATGAATGAAAATAGCAAATGATGTTAGAAAGTGTTGCAAATTGATGACGTCGCTTTGAATGGTGCATACAGAACGCGAAAAAAGTCTGGAGTTCAAATAAGTTTTAAAAAATGAAGTGCCCGTGTAACCGACGAGTTCTCGTCCGAAACCATGATACTCCGAAAGAGATTGTCCAGTTTGTACACGAAGTGTGTCCAGTTTTTGTCGTAACCCTCTCTACTCTTTTTAACATGCCATGTGTGTGAAATGATGATACCATGCCAAGTTTCAACCTTTTCAGAGTTAATTTTGTAGTGATTTTCAATTTCACGGTCATTTAGCTCTCTAAACAAATCGGTAAATGACTGAAAAATAGCAAATGATGTCAGAACATGTTGAAAATAGATGACCTCGCTTTGAATGGTGCATACGGAATCCAAAAGAAGTCTGGAGTTCAAATAAGTTTAAAAAAATGAAGTGCCCGTGTAACAGATGTGTTCTCGTCCGAAACCCTGATACTCTGAAACAAATTGTCCAGTTTGTACACGAAGTGCGTCCAGTTTTTGCCGTAACCCTCTCTAGTATTTTGCACATGCCATGTGGGTGAAATGATGATACCATGCCAAGTTTCAACATTTTCAGAGTTCACTTTGTAGTGATTTTCAATTTCAGGGTCATTTAGCTCTCTAAATAAATCGGTAAATGACTGAAAATAGCAAATGATGTTAGAAAGTGTTGAAAATAGATGACGTCACTTTGAATGGTGCATACGGAACGCGAAAAAAGTCTGGAGTTCAAATAAGTTTAAAAAATGAAGTGCCCGTGT
>NC_041384.1:293256956-293264520 GCF_002162155.2 Triticum dicoccoides
TAAATAAATCGGTAAATGACTGAAAATAGCAAATGTTGTTAGAAAGTGTTGAAAATTGATGACGTCGCTTTGAATGGTGCATACGGAACACGAAAAAAGTCTGGAGTTCAAATAAGTTTAAAAAATGAAGTGCCCGTGTAACAGATGAGTTCTTGTTCGAAACCCTGATACTCCGAAAGAGATTGTCCTGTTTGTACACGAAGTGCGTCCAGTTTTTGCCGTAACCCTCTCTACTATTTTGCACATGCGATGTGGGTGAATGATGATACCATGCCAAATTTCAACATTTTCAGAGTTCACTTTGTAGTGATTTTCAATTTCACGCTCATTTAGCTCTCTAAATAAATCGGTAAATGACTGAAAATAGCAAATGTTGTTAGAAAGTGTTGAAAATAGATGACATCGCTTTGAATGGTGCATACGGAACGGGAAAAAAGTCTGGAGTTCAAATAAGTTTAAAAAATGAAGTGCCCGTGTAACAGATGAGTTCTTTTCGTAAACCCTGATACTCCGAAAGAAATTGTCCAGTTTGTACATGAAGTGCATCAAGTTTTTGTTGTAACCCTCTCTACTCTTTTTCACGTGCCATGTGGGTGAAATCATGATACCATGCCAAGTTTCAACCTTTTCGGAGTTAATTTTACAGTGATTTTAAATTTCACGGTCATTTAGCTCTCTAAACAAATCGGTAAATGACTGAAAAATAGCAAATGATGTCAGAACATGTTGAAAATTGATGACCTCGCTTTGAATGGTGCATACAGAATGCAAAAAAAGTCTGGACTTCAAATAAGTTTAAAAAAATGAAGTGGCCGTGTAACCGATGAGTTCTCGTCCGAAACCCTGATACTCTAAAACAGATTGTCCAGTTTGTACACGAAGTGCATCCAGTTTTTGCCGTAAACCTCTCTAGTATTTTTCACATGCCATGTGGGTGAAATGATGATACCATGCCAAGTTTCAACATTTTCAGAGTTCACTTTGTAGTGATTTTCAATTTCACGGTCATTTAGCTTTCTAAATAAATCGGTAAATGACTGAAAATAGCAAATGATGTTAGAACGTGTTGAAAATTGATGACGTCGCTTTGAATGGTGCATACGGAACACGAAAAAAGTCTGGAGTTCAAATAAGTATAAAAAATGAAGTGCCCGTGTAATAGATGAGTTCTCGTCTGAAACCCTAATACTCTGAAAGAGATTGTCCAGTTTGTACATGAAGTGCGTCCAGTTTTTGCCGTAACCCTCTCTACTATTTTTCACATGCCATGTGGGTGAAATGATGATACCATGCCAAGTTTCAACATTTTCAGAGTTCATTTTGTAGTGATTTTCAGTTTCATGGTCATTTAGCTCTCTAAATAAATCGGTAAATGACTGAAAATAGCAAACGTTGTTAGAAAGTGTTGAAAATTGATGACGTCGCTTTGAATGGTGCATATGGAACACAAAAAATGTCTGGAGTTCAAATAAGTTTAAAAAATGAAGTGCCCGTGTAACAGATGAGTTCTCGTCCGAAACCCTAATACTCCGAAAGAGATTGTCCTATTTGTACACGAAGTGCGTCCAGTTTTTGCCGTAACCCTCTCTACTATTTTGCACGTGCCATGTGGGTGAAATGATGATACCATGCCAAGTTTCACCATTTTCAGAGTTCACTTTGTAGTGATTTTCAATTTCACGCTCATTTAGCTCTCTAAATAAATCGGTAAATGACTGAAAATAGCAAATGTTGTTAGAAAGTGTTGAAAATTGATGACGTCGCTTTGAATGGTGCATACGGAACACGAAAAAAGTCTGGAGTTCAAATAAGTTTAAAAAATGAAGTGCCCGTGTAACAGATGAGTTCTTGTTCGAAACCCTGATACTCCGAAAGAGATTGTCCTGTTTGTACACGAAGTGCGTCCAGTTTTTGCCGTAACCCTCTCTACTATTTTGCACATGCGATGTGGGTGAATGATGATACCATGCCAAATTTCAACATTTTCAGAGTTCACTTTGTAGTGATTTTCAATTTCACGCTCATTTAGCTCTCTAAATAAATCGGTAAATGACTGAAAATAGCAAATGTTGTTAGAAAGTGTTGAAAATAGATGACGTCGCTTTGAATGGTGCATACGGAACGGGAAAAAAGTCTGGAGTTCAAATAAGTTTAAAAAATGAAGTGCCCGTGTAACAGATGAGTTCTTTTCGTAAACCCTGATACTCCGAAAGAAATTGTCCAGTTTGTACATGAAGTGCATCAAGTTTTTGTTGTAACCCTCTCTACTCTTTTTCACATGCCATGTGGGTGAAATCATGATACCATGCCAAGTTTCAACCTTTTCGGAGTTAATTTTACAGTGATTTTAAATTTCACGGTCATTTAGCTCTCTAAACAAATCGGTAAATGACTGAAAAATAGCAAATGATGTCAGAACATGTTGAAAATTGATGACCTCGATTTGAATGGTGCATACAGAATGCAAAAAAAGTCTGGACTTCAAATAAGTTTAAAAAAATGAAGTGGCCGTGTAACCGATGAGTTCTCGTCCGAAACCCTGATACTCTAAAACAGATTGTCCAGTTTGTACATGAAGTGCGTCCAGTTTTTGCCGTAACCCTCTCTACTATTTTTCACATGCCATGTGGGTGAAATGATGATACCATGCCAAGTTTCAACATTTTCAGAGTTCATTTTGTAGTGATTTTCAGTTTCATGGTCATTTAGCTCTCTAAATAAATCGGTAAATGACTGAAAATAGCAAACGTTGTTAGAAAGTGTTGAAAATTGATGACGTCGCTTTGAATGGTGCATATGGAACACAAAAAATGTCTGGAGTTCAAATAAGTTTAAAAAAATGAAGTGCCCGTGTAATAGATGAGTTCTTGTCCGAAACCCTGATACTCCGAAAGAGATTTTCTAGTTTGTACAGGAAGTGCGTCCAGTTTTTGCCGTAACCCTCTCTACTATTTTGCACATGCGATGTGGGTGAATGATGATACCATGCCAAATTTCAACATTTTCAGAGTTCATTTTGTAGTGATTTTCAATTTCAGGGTCATTTAGCTCTCTAAATAAATCGGTAAATGACTGAAAATAGCAAATGATGTTAGAAAGTGTTGAAAATAGATGACGTCGCTTTGAATGGTGCATACGAAACACGAAAGAAGTCTGGAGTTCAAATAAGTTTAAAAACTGAAGTGCCCGTGTAACAGATGAGTTCTCGTCCGAAACCCTAATACTCCGAAAGAGATTGTCCTGTTTGTACACGAAGTGCGTCCAGTTTTTGCCGTAACCCTCTCTACTATTTTGCACATGCCATGTGGGTGAAATGATGATACCATGCCAAGTTTCAACATTTTTAGAGTTCACTTTGTAGTGATTTTCAATTTCACGCTCATTTAGCTCTCTAAATAAATCGGTAAATGACTGAAAATAGCAAATGTTGTTAGAAAGTGTTGAAAATTGATGACGTCGCTTTGAATGGTGCATAGGGAACGGGAAAAAAGTCTGGAGTTCAAATAAGTTTAAAAAATGAAGTGCCCGTGTAACAGATGAGTTCTTTTCGTAAACCCTGATACTCCGAAATAGATTGTCCAGTTTGTACATGAAGTGCGTCCAGTTTTTGTTGTAACCCTCTCTACTCTTTTTCACATGCCATGTGGGTGAAATCATGATACCATGCCAAGTTTCAACCTTTTCGGAGTTAATTTTATAGTGATTTTAAATTTCACGGTCATTTAGCTCTCTAAACAAATCGGTAAATGACTGAAAAATAGCAAATGATGTCAGAACATGTTGAAAATTGATGACCTCGCTTTGAATGGTGCATACGGAACGCAAAAGAAGTCTGGAGTTCAAATAAGTTTAAAAAATGAAGTGCCCGTGTAACCGATGAGTTCTCGTCCGAAACCCTGATACTCTGAAACAGATTGTCCAGTTTGTACACGAAGTGCGTCCAGTTTTTGCCGTAACCCTCTCTAGTATTTTGCACATGCCATGTGGGTGAAATGATGATACCATGCCAAGTTTCAACATTTTCAGAGTTCACTTTGTAGTGATTTTCAATTTCAGGGTCATTTAGCTCTCTAAATAAATCGGTAAATGACTGAAAATAGCAAATGATGTTAGAAAGTGTTGAAAATAGATGACGTCGCTTTGAATGGTGCATACGGAACGCGAAAAAAGTCTGGAGTTCAAATAAGTTTAAAAAATGAAGTGCCCGTGTAACAGATGAGTTCTCGTCCGAAACCCTAATACTCCGAAAGAGATTGTCCTTTTTGTACACGAAGTGCGTCCAGTTTTTGCCGTAACCCTCTCTACTATTTTGCACATGCCGTGTGGGTGAAATGATGATACCATGCCAAGTTTCAACATTTTTAGAGTTCACTTTGTAGTGATTTTCAATTTCACGCTCATTTAGCTCTCTAAATAAATTGGTAAATGACTGAAAATAGCAAATGTTGTTAGAAAGTGTTGAAAATAGATGACGTCGCTTTGAATGGTGCATACGGAACACGAAAAAAGTCTGGAGTTCAAATAAGTTTAAAAAATGAAGTGCCCGTGTAATAGATGAGTTCTCGTCTGAAACCCTGATACTATGAAAGAGATTGTCCAGTTTGTACACGAAGTGCGTCCAGTTTTTGCCGTAACCCTCTCTACTATTTTTCACATGCCATGTGGGTGAAATGATGATACCATGCCAAGTTTCAACATTTTCAGAGTTCATTTTGTAGTGATTTTCAATTTCATGGTCATTTAGCTCTCTAAATAAATCGGTAAATGACTGAAAATAGCAAATGTTGTTAGAAAGTGTTGAAAATTGATGACGTCGCTTTGAATGGTGCATACGGAACACAAAAAATGTCTGGAGTTCAAATAAGTTTAAAAAAATGAAGTGCCCGTGTACCAGATGAGTTCTTGTCCGAAACCCTGATACTCCGAAAGAGATTTTCTAGTTTGTACATGAAGTGCGTCCAGTTTTTGCCGTAACCCTCTCTACTATTTTGCACATGCTATGTGGGTGAATGATGATACCATGCCAAGTTTCAACATTTTCAGAGTTCATTTTGTAGTGATTTTCAATTTCACGGTCATTTAGCTCTCTAAACAAATCGGTAAATGACTATAAAATAGCAAATGATGTTAGAAAGTGTTGAAAATTGATGACGTCTCTTTGAATGGTGCATACGGAACGCAAAAAAAGTCTGGAGTTCAAATAAGTTTAAAAAAATGAAGTGCTCGTGTAACAGATGAGTTCTCGTCGTAAACCCTGATACTCCGAAATAGATTGTCCAGTTTGTACACGAAGTGCGTCCAGTTTTTGTCGTAACCCTCTCTACTCTTTTTAAGATGCCATGTGTGTGAAATGATGATACCATGCCAAGTTTCGACCTTTTCAGAGTTAATTTTGTAGTGATTTTCAATTTCATGGTCATTTAGCTCTCTAAACAAATCGGTAAATGACTGAAAAATAGCAAATGATGTCAGAACATGTTGAAAATAGATGACCTCGCTTTGAATGGTGCATACGGAACGCAAAAGAAGTCTGGAATTCAAATAAGTTTAATAAAATGAAGTGCCCGTGTAACCGATGAGTTCTCGTCCGAAACCCTCATACTCTGAAACAGATTGTCCAGTTTGTACACGAAGTGCGTCCAGTTTTTGCCGTAACCCTCTCTAGTATTTTGCACATGCCATGTGGGTGAAATGATGATACCATGCCATGTTTCAACATTTTCAGAGTTCACTTTGTAGTGATTTTCAATTTCAGGGTCATTTAGCTCTCTAAATAAATCAGTAAATGACTGAAAATAGCAAATGATGTTAGAAAGTGTTGAAAATAGATGACGTCGCTTTGAATGGTGCATACAGAACGCGAAAAAAGTCTGGAGTTCAAATAAGTTTAAAAAATGAAGTGCCCGTGTAACAGATGAGTTCTCGTCCGAAACCCTAATACTCCGAAAGAGATTGTCCAGTTTGTACATGAAGTGCGTCCAGTTTTTGCCGTAACCCTCTCTACTATTTCTCACATGCCATGTGGGTGAAATGATGATACCGTGCCAAGTTTCAACCTTTTCAGAGTTAATTTTGTAGTGATTTTCAATTTCACGGTCATTTAGCTCTTTAAACAAATCGGTAAATGACTGAAAAATAGCAAATGATGTCAGAACTTGTTGAAAATAGATGACCTGGCTTTGAATGGTGCATACGGAATGCAAAAGAAGTCTGGAGTTCAAATAAGTTTAAAAAAATGAAGTGCCAGTGTAACCGATGAGTTCTCGTCCGAAACCCTGATACTCTGAAACAGATTGTCCAGTTTGTACACGAAGTGCGTCCAGTTTTTGCTGTAACCCTCTCTAGTATTTTGCACATGCCATGTGGGTGAAATGATGATACCATGCCAAGTTTCAACATTTTCAGAGTTCACTTTGTAGTGATTTTCAATTTCAGGGTCATTTAGCTCTCTAAATAAATCGGTAAATGACTGAAAATAGCAAATGATGTTAGAAAGTGATGAAAATAGATGACGTCGCTTTGAATGGTGCATACGGAACGCGAAAAAAGTCTGGAGTTCAAATAAGTTTAAAAAATGAAGTGCCCGTGTAACAGATGAATTCTCGTCCGAAACCCTAATACTCCGAAAGAGATTGTCCTGTTTGTACACGAAGTGCGTCCAGTTTTTGCCATAACCCTCTCTACTATTCTGCACATGACGTGTGGGTGAAATGATGATACCATGCCAAGTTTCAACATTTTCAGAGTTCACTTTGTAGTGATTTTCAATTTCACGCTCATTTAGCTCTCCAAATAAATCGGTAAATGACTGAAAATAGCAAATGTTGTTAGAAAGTGTTGAAAATAGATGACGTCGCTTTGAATGGTGCATACGGAACACGAAAAAAGTCTGGAGTTCAAATAAGTTTAAAAAATGAAGTGCCCGTGTAATAGATGAGTTCTCGTCTGAAACCCTGATACTCTGAAAGAGATTGTCCAGTTTGTACAGGAAGTGCATCCAGTTTTTGCCGTAACCCTCTCTACTATTTTTCACATGCCATGTGGGTGAAATGATGATACCATGCCAAGTTTCAACATTTTTAGAGTTCATTTTGTAGTGATTTTCAATTTCATGGTCATTTAGCTCTCTAAATAAATCGGTAAATGACTGAAAATAGCAAATGTTGTTAGAAAGTGATGAAAATTGATGACGTCGCTTTGAATGGTGCATACGGAACACAAAAAATGTCTGGAGTTCAAATAAGTTTAAAAAAATGAAGTGCCCGTGTACCAGATGAGTTCTTGTCCGAAACCCTGATACTCCGAAAGAGATTTTCTAGTTTGTACATGAAGTGCGTCCAGTTTTTGCCGTAACCCTCTCTACTATTTTGCACATGCTATGTGGGTGAATGATGATACCATGCCAAGTTTCAACATTTTCAGAGTTCATTTTGTAGTGATTTTCAATTTCACGGTCATTTAGCTCTCTAAACAAATCGGTAAATGACTATAAAATAGCAAATGATGTTAGAAAGTGTTGAAAATTGATGACGTCTCTTTGAATGGTGCATAGGAACGAAAAAAA
>NC_041384.1:293267879-293279590 GCF_002162155.2 Triticum dicoccoides
TGAAAATTGATGACGTCGCTTTGAATGGTGCATACGGAACACAAAAAATGTCTGGAGTTCAAATAAGTTTAAAAAAATGAAGTGCCCGTGTACCAGATGAGTTCTTGTCCGAAACCCTGATACTCCGAAAGAGATTTTCTAGTTTGTACATGAAGTGCGTCCAGTTTTTGCCGTAACCCTCTCTACTATTTTGCACATGCTATGTGGGTGAATGATGATACCATGCCAAGTTTCAACATTTTCAGAGTTCATTTTGTAGTGATTTTCAATTTCACGGTCATTTAGCTCTCTAAACAAATCGGTAAATGACTATAAAATAGCAAATGATGTTAGAAAGTGTTGAAAATTGATGACGTCTCTTTGAATGGTGCATAGGAACGAAAAAAAGTCTGGAGTTCAAATAAGTTTAAAGAAATGAAGTGCTCGTGTAACAGAGGAGTTCTCGTCGTAAACCCTGATACTCCGAAATAGATTGTCCAGTTTGAACACAAAGTGCGTCTAGTTTTTGTCGTAACTCTCTCTACTCTTTTTAACATGCCATGTGTGTGAAATGATGATACCATGCCAAGTTTCAACCTTTTCAGAGTTAATTTTGTAGTGATTTTCAATTTCACGGTCATTTAGCTCTCTAAACAAATCGGTAAATGACTGAAAAATAGCAAATGATGTCAGAACATGTTGAAAATAGATGACCTCGCTTTGAATGGTGCATACAGAATGCAAAAGAAGTCTGGAGTTCAAATAAGTTTAAAAAAATGAAGTGCCCGTGTAACCGATGAGTTCTCATCCGAAACCCTGATACTCTGAAACAGATTGTCCAGTTTGTACACGAAGTGCGTCCAGTTTTTGCCGTAACCCTCTCTAGTATTTTGCATGCCATGTGGGTGAAATGATGATACCATGCCAAGTTTCAACATTTTCAGAGTTCACTTTGTAGTGATTTTCAATTTCAGGGTCATTTAGCTCTCTAAATAAATCGGTAAATGACTGAAAATAGCAAATGATGTTAGAAATTGTTGAAAATAGATGACGTCGCTTTGAATGGTGCATACGAAACGCGAAAAAAGTCTGGAGTTCAAATAAGTTTAAAAAATGAGGTGCCCGTGTAACAGATGAGTTCTCGTCCGAAACCCTAATACTCCGAAAGAGATTGTCCTGTTTGTACACGAAGTGCGTCCAGTTTTTGCCGTAACCCTCTCTACTATTTTGCACATGCCATGTGGATGAAATGATGATACCATGCCAAGTTTCAACATTTTCAGAGTTCACTTTGTAGTGATTTTCAATTTCACACTCATTTAGCTCTCTAAATAAATCGGTAAATGACTGAAAATAGCAAATGTTGTTAGAAAGTGTTGAAAATAGATGACGTCGCTTTGAATGGTGCATACGGAACGCGAAAAAAGTCTGGAGTTCAAATAAGTTTAGAAAAATGAAGTGCCCGTGTAACAGATGAGTTCTCGTCGTAAACCCTGATACTCCGAAATAGATTGTCCAGTTTGTACACGAAGTGCGTCCAGTTTTTGTCGTAACCCTCTCTACTCTTTTTCACATGCCATGTGGGTGAAATGATGATACCATGCCAAGTTTCAACCTTTTCAGAGTTAATTTTGTAGTGATTTTCAATTTCACGGTCATTTAGCTCTCTAAACAAATCGGTAAATGACTGAAAAATAGCAAATGATGTCAGAACATGTTGAAAATAGATGACCTCTCTTTGAATGGTGCATACGGAACGCAAAAGAAGTCTGGAGTTCAAATAAGTTTAATAAAATGAAGTGCCCGTGTAACCGATGAGTTCTCGTCCGAAACCCTCATACACTGAAACAGATTCTCCAGTTTGTGCACGAAGTGCGTCCAGTTTTTGCCGTAACCCTCTCTAGTATTTTGCACATGCCATGTGGGTGAAATGATGATACCATGCCAAGTTTCAACATTTTCAGAGTTCACTTTGTAGTGATTTTCAATTTCAGGGTCATTTAGCTCTCTAAATAAATCAGTACATGACTGAAAATAGCAAATGATGTTAGAAAGTGTTGAAAATAGATGACGTCGCTTTGAATGGTGCATATAGAACGCGAAAAAAGTCTGGTGTTCAAATAAGTTTAAAAAATGAAGTGCCCGTGTAACAGATGAGTTCTCGTCCGAAACCCTAATACTCCGAAAGAGATTGTCCTGTTTGTACATGAAGTGCGTCCAGTTTTTGCCGTAACCCTCTCTACTATTTTGCACATGCCATGTGGGTGAAATGATGATACCATCCCAAGTTTCAACATTTTCAGAGTTCACTTTGTAGTGATTTTCAATTTCACGCTCATTTAGCTCTCTAAATAAATCGGTAAATGACTGAAAATAGCAAATGTTGTTAGAAAATGTTGAAAATAGATGACGTCGCTTTGAATGGTGCATACGGAACACGAAAAAAGTATGGAGTTCAAATAAGTTTAAAAAATGAAGTTCCCGTGTAATAGATGAGTTCTCGTCTGAAACCCTAATACTCTGAAAGAGATTGTCCAGTTTGTACATGAAGTGCGTCCAGTTTTTTCCGTAACCCTCTCTACTATTTCTCACATGCCATGTGGGTGAAATGATGATACCGTGCCAAGTTTCAACCTTTTCAGAGTTAATTTTGTAGTGATTTTCAATTTCACGGTCATTTAGCTCTCTAAACAAATCGGTAAATGACTGAAAAATAGCAAATGATGTCAGAACATGTTGAAAATAGATGACCTCGCTTTGAATGGTGCATACGGAACGCAAAAGAAGTCTGGAGTTCAAATAAGTTTAAAAAAATGAAGTGCCCGTGTAACCGATGAGTTCTCGTCCGAAACCCTGATACTCTGAAACAGATTGTCCAGTTTGTACACGAAGTGCGTCCAGTTTTTGCCGTAACCCTCTCTAGTATTTTGCACATGCCATGTGGGTGAAATGATGATACCATGCCAAGTTTCAACATTTTCAGAGTTCACTTTGTAGTGATTTTCAATTTCAGGGTCATTTAGCTCTCTAAATAAATCGGTAAATGACTGAAAATAGCAAATGATGTTAGAAAGTGATGAAAATAGATGACGTCGCTTTGAATGGTGCATACGGAACGCGAAAAAAGTCTGGAGTTCAAATAAGTTTAAAAAATGAAGTGCCCGTGTAACAGATGAATTCTCGTCCGAAACCCTAATACTCCGAAAGAGATTGTCCTGTTTGTACACGAAGTGCGTCCAGTTTTTGCCATAACCCTCTCAACTATTCTGCACATGACGTGTGGGTGAAATGATGATACCATGCCAAGTTTCAACATTTTCAGAGTTCACTTTGTAGTGATTTTCAATTTCACGCTCATTTAGCTCTCCAAATAAATCAGTAAATGACTGAAAATAGAAAATGTTGTTAGAAAGTGTTGAAAATAGATGACGTCGCTTTGAATGGTGCATACGGAACACGAAAAAAGTCTGGAGTTCAAATAAGTTTAAAAAATGAAGTGCCCGTGTAATAGATGAGTTCTCGTCTGAAACCCTGATACTCTGAAAGAGATTGTCCAGTTTGTACACGAAGTGCATCCAGTTTTTGCCGTAACCCTCTCTACTATTTTTCACATGCCATGTGGGTGAAATGATGATACCATGCCAAGTTTCAACATTTTCAGAGTTCATTTTGTAGTGATTTTCAATTTCATGGTCATTTAGCTCTCTAAATAAATCGGTAAATGACTGAAAATAGCAAATGTTGTTAGAAAGTGTTGAAAATTGATGACGTCGCTTTGAATGGTGCATACGGAACACAAAAAATGTCTGGAGTTCAAATAAGTTTAAAAAAATGAAGTGCCCGTGTACCAGATGAGTTCTTGTCCGAAACCCTGATACTCCGAAAGAGATTTTCTAGTTTGTACATGAAGTGCGTCCAGTTTTTGCCGTAACCCTCTCTACTATTTTGCACATGCTATGTGGATGAATGATGATACCATGCCAAGTTTCAGCATTTGCAGAGTTCATTTTGTAGTGATTTTCAATGTCACGGTCATTTAGCTCTCTAAACAAATCGGTAAATGACTATAAAATAGCAAATGATGTTAGAAAGTGTTGAAAATTGATGACGTCTCTTTGAATGGTGCATAGGAACGAAAAAAAGTCTGGAGTTCAAATAAGTTTAAAGAAATGAAGTGCTCGTGTAACAGATGAGTTCTCGTCGTAAACCCTGATACTCCAAAATAGATTGTCCAGTTTGTACACAAAGTGCGTCTAGTTTTTGTCGTAACCCTCTCTACTCTTTTTAACATGCCATGTGTGTGAAATGATGATACCATGCCAAGTTTCAACCTTTTCAGAGTTAATTTTGTAGTGATTTTCAATTTCACGGTCATTTAGCTCTCTAAACAAATCGGTAAATGACTGAAAAATAGCAAATGATGTCAGAACATGTTGAAAATAGATGACCTCGCTTTGAATGGTGCATACGGAATGCAAAAGAAGTCTGGAGTTCAAATAAGTTTAAAAAATGAAGTGCCCGTGTAACCGATGAGTTCTCATCCGAAACCCTGATACTCTGAAACAGATTGTCCAGTTTGTACACGAAGTGCGTCCAGTTTTTGCCGTAACCCTCTCTAGTATTTTGCATGCCATGTGGGTGAAATGATGATACCATGCCAAGTTTCAACATTTTCAGAGTTCACTTTGTAGTGATTTTCAATTTCAGGGTCATTTAGCTCTCTAAATAAATCGGTAAATGACTGAAAATAGCAAATGATGTTAGAAAGTGTTGAAAATAGATGACGTCGCTTTGAATGGTGCATACGAAACGCGAAAAAAGTCTGGAGTTCAAATAAGTTTAAAAAATGAAGTGCCCGTGTAACAGATGAGTTCTCGTCCGAAACCCTAATACTCCGAAAGAGATTGTCCTGTTTGTACACGAAGTGCGTCCAGTTTTTGCCGTAACCCTCTCTACTATTTTGCACATGCCATGTGGATGAAATGATGATACCATGCCAAGTTTCAACATTTTCAGAGTTCACTTTGTAGTGATTTTCAATTTCACACTCATTTAGCTCTCTAAATAAATCGGTAAATGACTGAAAATAGCAAATGTTGTTAGAAAGTGTTGAAAATAGATGATGTCGCTTTGAATGGTGCATACGGAACGCGAAAAAAGTCTGGAGTTCAAATAAGTTTAGAAAAATGAAGTGCCCGTGTAACAGATGAGTTCTCGTCGTAAACCCTGATACTCCGAAATAGATTGTCCAGTTTGTACACGAAGTGCGTCCAGTTTTTGTCGTAACCCTCTCTACTCTTTTTCACATGCCATGTGGGTGAACTGATGATACCATGCCAAGTTTCAACCTTTTCAGAGTTAATTTTGTAGTGATTTTCAATTTCACGGTCATTTAGCTCTCTAAACAAATCGGTAAATGACTGAAAAATAGCAAATGATGTCAGAACATGTTGAAAATAGATGACCTCGCTTTGAATGGTGCATACGGAACGCAAAAGAAGTCTGGAGTTCAAATAAGTTTAATAAAATGAAGTGCCCGTGTAACCGATGAGTTCTCGTCCGAAACCCTCATACACTAAAACAGATTGTCCAGTTTGTACACGAAGTGCGTCCAGTTTTTGCCGTAACCCTCTCTAGTATTTTGCACATGCCATGTGGGTGAAATGATGATACCATGCCAAGTTTCAACATTTTCAGAGTTCACTTTGTAGTGATTTTCAATTTCAGGGTCATTTAGCTCTCTAAATAAATCAGTAAATGACTGAAAATAGCAAATGATGTTAGAAAGTGTTGAAAATAGATGACGTCGCTTTGAATGGTGCATACAGAACGCGAAAAAAGTCTGGTGTTCAAATAAGTTTAAAAAATGAAGTGCCCGTGTAACAGATGAGTTCTCGTCCGAAACCCTAATACTCCGAAAGAGATTGTCCTGTTTGTACATGAAGTGCGTCCAGTTTTTGCCGTAACCCTCTCTACTATTTTGCACATGCCATGTGGGTGAAATGATGATACCATCCCAAGTTTCAACATTTTCAGAGTTCACTTTGTAGTGATTTTCAATTTCACGCTCATTTAGCTCTCTAAATAAATCGGTAAATGACTGAAAATAGCAAATGTTGTTAGAAAATGTTGAAAATAGATGACGTCGCTTTGAATGGTGCATACGGAACACGAAAAAAGTATGGAGTTCAAATAAGTTTAAAAAATGAAGTGCCCGTGTAATAGATGAGTTCTCGTCTGAAACCCTAATACTCTGAAAGAGATTGTCCAGTTTGTACATGAAGTGCGTCCAGTTTTTTCCGTAACCCTCTCTACTATTTCTCACATGCCATGTGGGTGAAATGATGATACCGTGCCAAGTTTCAACCTTTTCAGAGTTAATTTTGTAGTGATTTCCAATTTCACGGTCATTTAGCTCTCTAAACAAATCGGTAAATGACTGAAAAATAGCAAATGATGTCAGAACATGTTGAAAATAGATGACCTCGCTTTGAATGGTGCATACGGAACGCAAAAGAAGTCTGGAGTTCAAATAAGTTTAAAAAAATGAAGTGCCCGTGTAACCGATGAGTTCTCGTCCGAAACCCTGATACTCTGAAACAGATTGTCCAGTTTGTACACGAAGTGCGTCCAGTTTTTGCCGTAACCCTCTCTAGTATTTTGCACATGCCATGTGGGTGAAATGATGATACCATGCCAAGTTTCAACATTTTCAGAGTTCACTTTGTAGTGATTTTCAATTTCAGGGTCATTTAGCTCTCTAAATAAATCGGTAAATGACTGAAAATAGCAAATGATGTTAGAAAGTGATGAAAATAGATGACGTCGCTTTGAATGGTGCATACGGAACGCGAAAAAAGTCTGGAGTTCAAATAAGTTTAAAAAATGAAGTGCCCGTGTAACAGATGAATTCTCGTCCGAAACCCTAATACTCCGAAAGAGATTGTCCTGTTTGTACACGAAGTGCGTCCAGTTTTTGCCATAACCCTCTCAACTATTCTGCACATGACGTGTGGGTGAAATGATGATACCATGCCAAGTTTCAACATTTTCAGAGTTCACTTTGTAGTGATTTTCAATTTCACGCTCATTTAGCTCTCCAAATAAATCGGTAAATGACTGAAAATAGAAAATGTTGTTAGAAAGTGTTGAAAATAGATGACGTCGCTTTGAATGGTGCATACGGAACACGAAAAAAGTCTGGAGTTCAAATAAGTTTAAAAAATGAAGTGCCCGTGTAATAGATGAGTTCTCGTCTGAAACCCTGATACTCTGAAAGAGATTGTCCAGTTTGTACACGAAGTGCATCCAGTTTTTGCCGTAACCCTCTCTACTATTTTTCACATGCCATGTGGGTGAAATGATGATACCATGCCAAGTTTCAACATTTTCAGAGTTCATTTTGTAGTGATTTTCAATTTCATGGTCATTTAGCTCTCTAAATAAATCGTAAATGACTGAAAATAGCAAATGTTGTTAGAAAGTGTTGAAAATTGATGACGTCGCTTTGAATGGTGCATACGGAACACAAAAAATGTCTGGAGTTCAAATAAGTTTAAAAAAATGAAGTGCCCGTGTACCAGATGAGTTCTTGTCCGAAACCCTGATACTCCGAAAGAGATTTTCTAGTTTGTACATGAAGTGCGTCCAGTTTTTGCCGTAACCCTCTCTACTATTTTGCACATGCTATGTGGATGAATGATGATACCATGCCAAGTTTCAGCATTTTCAGAGTTCATTTTGTAGTGATTTTCAATTTCACGGTCATTTAGCTCTCTAAACAAATCGGTAAATGACTATAAAATAGCAAATGATGTTAGAAAGTGTTGAAAATTGATGACGTCTCTTTGAATGGTGCATAGGAACGAAAAAAAGTCTGGAGTTCAAATAAGTTTAAAGAAATGAAGTGCTCATGTAACAGATGAGTTCTTGTCGTAAACCCTGATACTCCGAAATAGATTGTCCAGTTTGTACACAAAGTGCGTCTAGTTTTTGTCGTAACCCTCTCTACTCTTTTTAACATGCCATGTGTGTGAAATGATGATACCATGCCAAGTTTCAACCTTTTCAGAGTTAATTTTGTAGTGATTTTCAATTTCACGGTCATTTAGCTCTCTAAGCAAATCGGTAAATGACTGAAAAATAGCAAATGATGTCAGAACATGTTGAAAATAGATGACCTCGCTTTGAATGGTGCATACGGAACGCAAAAGAAGTCTGGAGTTCAAATAAGTTTAAAAAAATGAAGTGCCCGTGTAACCGATGAGTTCTCATCCGAAACCCTGATACTCTGAAACAGATTGTCCAGTTTGTACATGAAGTGCGTCCAGTTTTTGCCGTAACCCTCTCTAGTATTTTGCACATGCCATGTGGGTGAAATGATGATACCATGCCAAGTTTCAACATTTTCAGAGTTCACTTTGTAGTGATTTTCAATTTCAGGGTCATTTAGCTCTCTAAATAAATTGGTAAATGACTGAAAATAGCAAATGATGTTAGAAAGTGTTGAAAATAGATGACGTCGCTTTGAATGGTGCATACGGAACGCGAAAAAAGTCTGGAGTTCAAATAAGTTTAAAAAATGAAGTGCCCGTGTAACAGATGAGTTCTCGTCCGAAACCCTAATACTCCGAAAGAGATTGTCCTGTTTGTACACGAAGTGCGTCCAGTTTTTGCCGTAACCCTCTCTACTATTTTGCACATGCCATGTGGGTGAAATGATGATACCATGCCAAGTTTCAACATTTTCAGAGTTCACTTTGTAGTGATTTTCAATTTCACACTCATTTAGCTCTCTAAATAAATCGGTAAATGACTGAAAATAGCAAATGTTGTTAGAAAGTGTTGAAAATAGATGACGTCGCTTTGAATGGTGCATACGGAACACGAAAAAAGTCTGGAGTTCAAATAAGTTTAGAAAAATGAAGTGCCCGTGTAACATATGAGTTCTTTTCGTAAACCCTGATACTCCGAAATAGATTGTCCAGTTTGTACATGAAGTGCGTCCAGTTTTTGTTGTAACCCTCTCTACTCTTTTTCACATGCCATGTGGGTGAAATGATGATACCATGCCAAGTTTCAACCTTTTCAGAGTTAATTTTGTAGTGATTTTCAATTTCACGGTCATTTAGCTCTCTAAACAAATCGGTAAATGACTGAAAAATAGCAAATGATGTCAGAACATGTTGAAAATAGATGACCTCACTTTGAATGGTGCATACGGAACGCAAAAGAAGTCTCGAGTTCAAATAAGTTTAAAAAAATGAAGTGCCCGTGTAACCGATGAGTTCTCATCCGAAACCCTGATACTCTGAAACAGATTGTCCAGTTTGTACACGAAGTGCGTCCAGTTTTTGCCGTAACCCTCTCTAGTATTTTGCACATGCCATGTGGGTGAAATGATGATACCATGCCAAGTTTCAACATTTTCAGAGTTCACTTTGTAGTGATTTTCAATTTCACGGTCATTTAGCTTTCTAAATAAATCGGTAAATGACTGAAAATAGCAAATGATGTTAGAAAGTGTTGAAAATTGATGACGTCGCTTTGAATGGTGCATACGGAACATGAAAAAAGTCTGGAGTTCAAATAAGTTTAAAAAATGAAGTGCCCGTGTAATAGATGAGTTCTCGTCTGAAACCCTGATACTCTGAAAGAGATTGTCCAGTTTGTACACGAAGTGCGTCCAGTTTTTGCCGTAACGCTCTCTACTATTTTTCACATGCCATGCGGGTGAAATGATGATACCATGCCAAGTTTCAACATTTTCAGAGTTCATTTTGTAGTGATTTTCAGTTTCATTGTCATTTAGCTCTAAATAAATCGGTAAATGACTGAAAATACCAAATGTTGTTAGAAAGTGTTGAAAATTGATGATGTCGCTTTGAATGGTGCATACGGAACACAAAAAATGTCTGGAGTTCAAATAAGTTTTAAAAAATGAAGTGCCCGTGTAATAGATGAGTTCTTGTCCGAAACCCTGATACTCCGAAAGAGATTTTCTAGTTTGTACATGAAGTGCGTCCAGTTTTTGCCGTAACCCTCTCTACTATTTTGCACATGCTATGTGGTTGAATGATGATACCATGCCAAGTTTCAACATTTTCAGAGTTCATTTTGTAGTGATTTTCAATTTCACGGTCATTTAGCTCTCTAAACAAATCGGTAAATGACTATAAAATAGCAAATGATGTTAGAAAGTGTTGAAAATTGATGACGTCTCTTTGAATGGTGCATAGGAACGAAAAAAATGTTTGGAGTTCAAATAAGTTTAAAAAAATGAAGTGCCCGTGTAACAGATGAGTTCTCGTCGTAAACCCTGATACTCCGAAATAGATTGTCCAGTTTGTACACGAAGTGCGTCCAGTTTTTGTCGTAACCCTCTCTACTCTTTTTCACATGCCATGTGGGTGAAATGATGATACCATGCCAAGTTTCAACCTTTTCAGAGTTAATTTTGTAGTGATTTTCAATTTCACGGTCATTTAGCTCTCTAAACAAATCGGTAAATGACTGAAAAATAGCAAATGATGTCAGAACATGTTGAAAATAGATGACCTCGCTTTGAATGGTGCATACGGAACACAAAAGAAGTCTGGAGTTCAAATAAGTTTTAAAAAATGAAGTGCCCATGTAACCGATGAGTTCTCGTCCGAAACCCTGATACTCTGAAACAGATTGTCCAGTTTGTACACGAAGTGCGTCCAATTTTTGCCGTAAACCTCTCTAGTATTTTGCACATGCCATGTGGGTGAAATGATGATACCATGCCAAGTTTCAACATTTTCAGAGTTCACTTTGTAGTGATTTTCAATTTCAGTGTCATTTAGCTCTCTAAATAAATCGGTAAATGACTGAAAATAGCAAATGATGTTAGAAAGTGTTGCAAATTGATGACGTTGCTTTGAATGTTGCATACAGAACGCGAAAAAAGTCTGGAGTTCAAATAAGTTTAAAAAATGAAGTGCCCGTGTAACAGATGAGTTCTCGTCCGAAACCTTGACACTCCGAAAGAGATTGTCCAGTTTGTACACGAAGTGCGTCCAGTTTTTGCCATAACCCTCTCTACTATTTTTCATATGCCATGTGGGTGAAATATTGATACCATGCCAAGTTTCAGCATTTTCAAAGTTCATTTTATAGTGATTTTCAATTTCATGGTCATTTAGCTCTCTAAACAAATCGGTAAATGACTGTAAAATAGCAAATGATGTTAGAAAGTGTTGAAAATTGATGACGTCGCTTTGAATGCTGCATAAGGAACACAAAAAATGTCTGGAGTTCAAATAAGTTTAAAAAAATGAAGTGCCCGTGTAAGAGATGAGTTCTCGTCGTAAACCCTGATACTCCGAAATAGATATTCCAGTTTATACATGAAGTGCGTCCAGTTTTTGTCGTAACCCTCTCTACTCTTTTTCACATGCCATGTGGGTGAAATGATGATACCATGGCAAGTTTCAACCTTTTCCCAGTTAATTTTGTAGTGATTTTCAATTTCACGGTCATTTAGCTCTCTAAACAAATCGGTAAATTACTGAAAAATAGCAAATGATGTCAGAACATGTTGAAAATTCATGACATCGCTTTGAATGGTGCATAGGAACACAAAAAAGTCTGGAGTTCAAATAAGTTTAAAAAAATGAAGTGCCCGTGTAACCGATGAGTTCTCGTACGAAACCCTGATACTCCGAAATAGATTGTCCAGTTTGTACAGGAAGTGTGTCTAGTTTTTG
>NC_041384.1:293279612-293279949 GCF_002162155.2 Triticum dicoccoides
TTTGCCGTAACCCTCTCTACTATTTCGCACATGCTATGTGGGTGAATGATGATACCATGCTAAGTTTTAACATCTTCATAGTTCATTTTGTAGTGATTTTCAATTTCACGGTAATTTAGCTCTCTAAAAAAATCGGTAAATGACTATAAAATAGCAAATGATGTTAGAAAGTGTTGAAAATTGATGACGTCGCTTTGAATGCTGCATAAGGAACACAAAAAATGTCTGGAGTTCAAATAAGTTTAAAAAAATGAAGTGCCCGTGTAAGAGATGAGTTCTCGTCGTAAACCCTGATACTCCGAAATAGATATTCCAGTTTATACATGAAGTGCGTCCA
>NC_041384.1:293279972-293284660 GCF_002162155.2 Triticum dicoccoides
CGTAACCCTCTCTAGTCTTTTTCACATGCCATGTGGGTGAAATGATGATACCATGCCAAGTTTCAACCTTTTCAGAGTTAATTTTGTAGTGAATTTCAATTTCACGGTCATTTAGCTCTCTAAACAAATCGGTAAATGACTGAAAATAGAAAATGTTGTTAGAAAGTGTTGAAAATTGATGATGTCGCTTTGAATGGTGCATAAGGAACACAAAAAATGTCTGGAGTTCAAATAAGTTTAAAAAAATGAAGTGCCCGTGTAACAGATGAGTTCTCGTCCGAAACCCTGATACTCCGAAAGAGATTTTCTAGTTTGTACATGAAGTGCGTCCAGTTTTTGCCGTAACCCTCTCTACTATTTCGCACATGCTATGTGGGTGAATGATGATACCATGCTAAGTTTTAACATCTTCATAGTTCATTTTGTAGTGATTTTCAATTTCACGGTAATTTAGCTCTCTAAAAAAATCGGTAAATGACTATAAAATAGCAAATGATGTTAGAAAGTGTTGAAAATTGATGACGTCTCTTTGAATGGTGCATAGGAACGAAAAAAGAGTCTGGAGTTCAAATAAGTTTAAAAAAATGAAGTGCCCGTGTAACAGATGAGTTCTCGTCGTAAACCCTGATACTCCGAAAGAGATTGTACAGTTTGTGCACGAAGTGCGTCCAGTTTTTGCCGTAACCCTCTCTACTATTTTCCACATGCCATGTGGGTGAAATTATGATACCATACGAAGTTTCAACCTTTTCAGTGTTAATTTTGTAGTGATTTTCAATTTCATGGTCATTTAGCTCTTTAAACAAATCGGTAAATGACTGAAAATAGCAAATGATGTCAGAACGTGTTGAAAATTGATGACCTCGCTTTGAATGGTGCATACGGAACGCAAAAAAAGTCTGGAGTTCAAATAAGTTTAAAAAATGAAGTGCCCGTGTAACAGATGAGTTCTCGTCGTAAACCCTGATACTCCGAAATAGATTGTCCAGTTTGTACACGAAGTGCGTCCAGTTTTTGTCGTAACCCTCCCTACCCTTTTTCACATGCCATGTGGGTGAAATGATGATACCATGCCAAGTTTCAACCTTTTCAGAGTTAATTTTGTAGTGATTTTCAATTTCACGGTCATTTAGCTCTCTAAACAAATCGGTAAATGACTGAAAATAGAAAATGTTGTTAGAAAGTGTTGAAAATTGATGATGTCGCTTTGAATGGTGCATACGGAACACAAAAAATGTCTGGAGTTCAAATAAGTTTAAAAAAATGAAGTGCCCGTGTAACAGATGAGTTCTCGTCCGAAACCCTGATACTCTGAAAGAGATTTTCCAGTTTGTACATGAAGTGCGTCCAGTTTTTGCCGTAACCCTCTCTACTATTTTGCACATGCTATGTGGGTGAATGATGATACCATGCCAAGTTTCAACATTTTCAGAGTTCATTTTGTACTGATTTTCAATTCCACGGTCATTTAGCTCTCTAAACAAATCGGTAAATGACTATAAAATAGAAAATGATGTTAGAAAGTGTTGAAAATTGATGACGTCTCTTTGAATGGTGCATAGGAACGAAAAAAAAGTCTGGAGTTCAAATAAGTTTAAAAAAATGAAGTGCCCGTGTAACAGATGAGTTCTCGTCGTAAACCCTGATACTCCGAAATAGATTGTCCAGTTTGTACACGAAGTGCGTCCAGTTTTTGTCGTAACCCTCTCTACTCTTTTTAACATGCCATGTGTGTGAAATGATGATACCATGCCAAGTTCCAACCTTTTCAGAGTTAATTTTGTAGTGATTTTCAATTTCACGGTCATTTAGCTCTCTAAATAAATCGATAAATGACTGAAAAATAGCAAATGATGTCAGAAAATGTTGAAAATAGATTACCTCGCTTTGAATGGTGCATACGGAACGCAAAAAAAGTCTGGAGTTCAAATAAGTTTAAAAAAATGAAGTGCCCGTGTAACCGATGAGTTCTCGTCCGAAACCCTGATACTCTGAAACAGATTGTCGAGTTTGTACACGAAGTGCGTCCAGTTTTTGCCGTAACCCTCTCTAGTATTTTGCACATGCCATGTGGGTGAAATGATGATACCATGCCAAGTTTCAACATTTTCAGAGTTCACTTTGTAGTGATTTTCAATTTCAGGGTCATTTAGCTCTCTTAATAAATCGGTAAATGACTGAAAGTAGCAAATGATATTAGAAAGTGTTGAAAATAGATGACGTTGCTTTGAATGGTGAATACGGAACGCGAAAAAAGTCTGGAGTTCAAATAAGTTTAAAAAATGAAGTTCCCGTGTAACAGATGAGTTCTCGTCCGAAACCATAATACTCCGAAAGAGATTGTCCTATTTGTACACGAAGTGCGTCCAGTTTTTGTCGTAACCCTCTCTACTCTTTTTCACATGCCTAGTGGTTGAAATGATGATACCATGCCAAGTTTCAACCTTTTCAGAGTTAATTTTGTAGTGATTTTCAATTTCACGGTAATTTAGCTCTCTAAACAAATCGGTAAATGACTGAAAATAGAAAATGATGTGAGAACGTGTTGAAAATTCATGACATCGCTTTGAATGGTGCATAGGAACACAAAAAAGTCTGGAGTTCAAATAAGTTTAAAAAAATGAACTGCCCGTGTAACCGATGAGTTCTCGTCCGAAACCCTGATACTCTGAAACAGATTGTCGAGTTTGTACACGAAGTGCGTCCAGTTTATGCCGTAACCCTCTCTAGTATTTTGCACATGCCATGTGGGTGAAATGATGATACCATTCCAAGTTTCAACATTTTCAGAGTTCACTTTGTAGTGATTTTCAATTTCAGGGTCATTTAGCTCTCTACATAAATCGGTAAATGACTGAAAATAGCAAATGATGTTAGAAAGTGTTGAAAATTGATGACGTCGCTTTGAATGGTGCATACAGAATGCGAAAAAAGTCTGGAGTTCAAATAAGTTTAAAAAATGAAGTGCCCGTGTAACAGATGAGTTCACGTCCGAAACCTTGATACTCCGAAAGAGATTGTCCAGTTTGTACACGAAGTGCGTCCAGTTTTTGCCATAACCCTCTCTACTATTTTTCACATGCCATGTGGGTGAAATGATGATACCATGCCAAGTTTCAGCATTTTCAAAGTTCATTTTATAGTGATTTTCAATTTCATGGTCATTTAGCCCTCTAAATAAATCGATAAATGACTGAAAATAGCAAATCTTGTCAGAAAGTGTTGAAAATTGATGATGTCGCTTTGAATGGTGCATAAGGAACACAAAAAATGTCTGGAGTTCAAATAAGTTTAAAAAAATGAAGTGCCCGTGTAACAGATGAGTTCTCGTCGTAAACCCTGATACTCCGAAATAGATTGTCCAGTTTGTACACGAAGTGCGTCCAGTTTTTGTCTTAACCCTCTCTACTCTTTTTCACATGCCATGTGGGTGAAATGATGATACCATGCCAAGTTTCAACCTTTTCAGAGTTAATTTTGTAGTGATTTTCAATTTCATGGTCATTTAGCTCTCTAAACAAATCGGTAAATGACTGAAAAATAGCAAATGATGTCAGAACGTGTTGAAAATTGATGACGTCGCTTTGAATGGTGCATAGGAACACAAAAAAGTCTGCAGTTCAAATAAGTTTAAAAAAATGAAGTGCCTGTGTAACCGATGAGTTCTCGTCCGAAACCCTGATACTCTGAAACAGATTGTCCAGTTTGTACACGAAGTGCGTCCAGTTTTTGCCGTAACCCTCTCTAGTATTTTGCACATGCCATGTGGGTGAAATGATGATAGCATTCCAAGTTTCAACATTTTCAGAGTTCACTTTGTAGTGATTTTCAATTTCAGGGTCATTTAGCTCTCTAAATAAATCGGTAAATGACTGAAAATAGCAAATGATGTTAGAAAGTGTTGAAAATTGATGACGTTGCTTTGAATGGTGCATACAGAATGCGAAAAAAGTCTGGAGTTCAAATAAGTTTAAAAAATGAAGTGCCCGTGTAACAGATGAGTTCTCGTCGGAAACCTTGATACTCCGAAAGAGATTGTCCAGTTTGTACACGAAGTGCGTCCAGTTTTTGCCATAACCCTCTCTACTATTTTTCACATGCCATGTGGGTGAAATGATGATACCATGCCAAGTTTCAGCATTTTCAAAGTTCATTTTATAGTGATTTTCAATTTCATTGTCATTTAGCCCACGAAATAAATCGATAAATGACTGAAAATAGCAAATGTTGTCAGAAAGTGTTGAAAATTGATGATGTCGCTTTGAATGGTGCATAAGGAACACAAAAATTGTCTGGAGTTCAAATAACTTTAAAAAAATGAAGTGCCCATGTAACAGATGAGTTCTCGTCGTAAACCCTGATACTCCGAAATAGATTGTCCAGTTTGTACACGAAGTGCATCCAGTTTTTGTCGTAACCCTCTCTACTCTTTTTCACATGTCATGTGGGTGAAATGATGATACCATGCCAAGTTTCAACCTTTTCAGAGTTAATTTTGTAGTGATTTTCAATTTCACGGTCATTTAGCTCTCTAAACAAATCGGTAAATGACTGAAAAATAGCAAATGATGTCAGAACGTGTTGAAAATTGATGACGTCGCTTTGAATGGTGCATAGGAACACAAAAAAGTCTGCAGTTCAAATAAGTTTAAAAAAATGAAGTGCCCGTGTAACAGATGAGTTCTCGT
>NC_041384.1:293284835-293286223 GCF_002162155.2 Triticum dicoccoides
TGAAAAATAGCAAATGATGTCAGAAAATGTTGAAAATAGATTACCTCGCTTTGAATGGTGCATACGGAACGCAAAAAAAGTCTGGAGTTCAAATAAGTTTAAAAAAATGAAGTGCCCGTGTAACCGATGAGTTCTCGTCCGAAACCCTGATACTCTGAAACAGATTGTCGAGTTTGTACACGAAGTGCGTCTAGTTTTTGCCGTAACCCTCTCTAGTATTTTGCACATGCCATGTGGGTGAAATGATGATACCATGCCAAGTTTCAACATTTTCAGAGTTCACTTTGTAGTGATTTTCAATTTCAGGGTCATTTAGCTCTCTTAATAAATCGGTAAATGACTGAAAGTAGCAAATGATGTTAGAAAGTGTTGAAAATAGATGACGTTGCTTTGAATGGTGCATACGGAACGCGAAAAAAGTCTGGAGTTCAAATAAGTTTAAAAAATGAAGTTCCCGTGTAACAGATGAGTTCTCGTCCGAAACCATAATACTCCGAAAGAGATTGTCCTGTTTGTACACGAAGTGCGTCCAGTTTTTGTCGTAACCCTCTCTACTCTTTTTCACATGCCTAGTGGGTGAAATGATGATACCATGCCAAGTTTCAACCTTTTCAGAGTTAATTTTGTAGTGATTTTCAATTTCACGGTAATTTAGCTCTCTAAACAAATCGGTAAATGACTGAAAATAGAAAATGATGTCAGAACGTGTTGAAAATTCATGACATCGCTTTGAATGGTGCATAGGAACACAAAAAAGTCTGGAGTTCAAATAAGTTTAAAAAAATGAACTGCCCGTGTAACCGATGAGTTCTCGTCCGAAACCCTGATACTCTGAAACAGATTGTCCAGTTTGTACACGAAGTGCGTCCAGTTTATGCCGTAACCCTCTCTAGTATTTTGCACATGCCATGTGGGTGAAATGATGATACCATTCCAAGTTTCAACATTTTCAGAGTTCACTTTGTAGTGATTTTCAATTTCAGGGTCATTTAGCTCTCTACATAAATCGGTAAATGACTGAAAATAGCAAATGATGTTAGAAAGTGTTGAAAATTGATGACGTCGCTTTGAATGGTGCATACAGAATGCGAAAAAAGTCTGGAGTTCAAATAAGTTTAAAAAATGAAGTGCCCGTGTAACAGATGAGTTCACGTCCGAAACCTTGATACTCCGAAAGAGATTGTCCAGTTTGTACATGAAGTGCGTCCAGTTTTTGCCATAACCCTCTCTACTATTTTTCACATGCCATGTGGGTGAAATGATGATACCATGCCAAGTTTCAGCATTTTCAAAGTTCATTTTATAGTGATTTTCAATTTCATGGTCATTTAGCCCTCTAAATAAATCGATAAATGACTGAAAATAGCAAATCTTGTCAGAAAGTGTTG
>NC_041384.1:293286271-293305571 GCF_002162155.2 Triticum dicoccoides
AAAGTTCATTTTATAGTGATTTTCAATTTCATTGTCATTTAGCCCACGAAATAAATCGATAAATGACTGAAAATAGCAAATGTTGTCAGAAAGTGTTGAAAATTGATGATGTCGCTTTGAATGGTGCATAAGGAACACAAAAATTGTCTGGAGTTCAAATAACTTTAAAAAAATGAAGTGCCCATGTAACAGATGAGTTCTCGTCGTAAAGCCTGATACTCCGAAATAGATTGTCCAGTTTGTACACGAAGTGCATCCAGTTTTTGTCGTAACCCTCTCTACTCTTTTTCACATGCCATGTGGGTGAAATGATGATACCATGCCAAGTTTCAACCTTTTCAGAGTTAATTTTGTAGTGATTTTCAATTTCACGGTCATTTAGCTCTCTAAACAAATCGGTAAATGACTGAAAAATAGCAAATGATGTCAGAACGTGTTGAAAATTGATGACGTCGCTTTGAATGGTGCATAGGAACACAAAAAAGTCTGCAGTTCAAATAAGTTTAAAAAAATGAAGTGCCTGTGTAACCGATGAGTTCTCGTCCGAAACCCTGATACTCTAAAACAGATTGTCCAGTTTGTACACGAAGTGCGTCCAGTTTTTGTCGTAACCCTCTCTACTCTTTTTCACATGCCATGTGGGTGAAATGATGATACCATGCCAAGTTTCAACATTTTCAGAGTTCACTTTGTAGTGATTTTCAATTTCACAGTCATTTAGCTCTCTAAACAAATCGGTAAATGACTGAAAATAGCAAATGATGTCAGAACATGTTGAAAATTGATGACCTCGCTTTGAATGGTGCATACGGAACACAAAAAAAAGTCTAGAGTTCAAATAAGTTTAAAAAATGAAGTGCCCGTGTAACAGATGAGTTCTCGTCGTAAACCCTGATACTCCGAAAGAGATTGTACAGTTTGTGCACGAAGTGCATCCAGTTTTTGCCGTAACCCTCTTGTCGGTGTACTAGAATAGGGGTACCCTAGTACCCCGAACTTGTGCACGGGCAGTTGCAGCACCCCATGGCAAGACTTGCCGCGCGAACGCCAAGATGCTCCATGATTCCCTTGGAGCCATTCAAGAACAAAGTATTTAAGCTCAGGAGACA
Organism: Triticum dicoccoides; assembly: GCF_002162155.2. Taxonomy (NCBI): domain Eukaryota; kingdom Viridiplantae; phylum Streptophyta; class Magnoliopsida; order Poales; family Poaceae; genus Triticum; species Triticum dicoccoides. Next base: position 293,287,381 of record NC_041384.1, read on the forward strand.
AGGCCCCGGCAAGAGGAGCTTGCCGGGAAGGCCAACCAAGGCACTCCAAGGAACTTGCCGCGACGCGCCACTCTCTCCGGCAAGGCAACAAGGCCCCGGCAAGAGGAGCTTGCCGGAAGACCAACCAAGGTACCTCGAGGCCCGGTGAGCGACAAGCTTCCGGACCCGACAAGATAACAGCAGCGGCAAGGCGCTTGCCACGGCAGGCGGCCACTCTGTGCCCACGCTCCAGCGCATCCACGAACGTGTCGCTCTAGGGGCCTCTCCAGGCACACGTGGCGGGAGGCTGTGCAGCCAGCGGTGCGCAGTGGCATGCAAAGCTGACAAGATCGCCATCATGGCAAACGGTGGCGCCCCTAACGGTCCTTTTCTGCACTGTTTGGGCGACTCAGACGGGCATTTAATGCCCTTGTCCCCTGCCGTCAGGGTTAGGTAGGGTGCACTGTACAATTAACTGTACCAACCACCTCGCTTTTTACATTTGTACCCTTCTCTGCGTTGCCACCTGTCGGTGACCCCTTTAGCGTATAAAAGGAGGCCCATGCGCAAGGTAGAGGAAGTTCGAATGGTTGGACTGGTTCGACTGGTTCGATAGGTTCGACTAGTTCGGAACCCAGAAAAACACTACGCTCTCTCTCTGGAGCAAGAACACAAGATAATCAAACAAGCAGCAGTAGGAGTGTTATCTCTCCAAAGAGCTCCGAAGCTGGGTAAACTGCTCGTGTGCTTCGCCTCGATCTACTCTTCGTGTGATCTCCGCCCCCCGCCGAACCGAAAGGGGCTCGGTCCGCCGGCCCCATAGATGTTCGTGGATCAGTTTCCCCAACATCTTTGGCGCGCCAGGTAGGGGACGTCGAGATTGTGTGAACCTGATCCGGCGTTCACACGAGCTAGATCTTCATTCCCTTCATCAACATGCCACCGAAGAAGAAGACTTCGGCGGCAGCCGCTCCGTCCACGTCACTTCCGCCACCGTTGGAGCAAACGGTTGGTGGAATGGACGCCGGCGGAAGAATGGACGTCGACGAGGAAGCTTATGATGCTGCCAGGTCCAAGGACAAGGCTGCACAAACCTTGGCGACTGTACATGTTCCGCGCCACTCTCAGGAGGCACAAGACCAACAGCGTCATGGCACTCGCAGTGCCATACGCATGATAGGCCAAGACCAAGCTGGTGGATCTCGGGGCGCTCAAGACCAGCATGCACGCCAGCGTGCTGGCACGAGCGGGGCACGGTCGCCTGGACGGGATACTGCTCCTTCTAACATCTTTAGAAGTGCGAGCACGTCCCGCTCCTCGCGCCATCCGCCACTGCCACCCACCACTCCAGCAGAAGCTTTGGCGTGAGCTCAACTGCTCCTAGATTAGCCTCCGATGTCGGACAAGATCGACAAATGGAGGGCCACCATTCAGAGTCTCATCGGCTACGCCAACGGCGACACTCCATGGCGGCCGAGCGCGTCGCCGCTGCGGCAGGGTTGCCGGGCGCGAGCCGGTGGCGACGAAATGCGTGGAGGTGCAACTACCATGCAATCACCACCCCGAAGGCCAAGATCGCCGACTCACCGGATCCACCTCGACAGCGACTCCACCGCATCGTCGGATCCACGAGCTTGTCGCGATCAGTGCCAAGTTCTTCATGATCGACAACAAGAAGACGCTCGAACTCGCATCGAGCGCCGAAGAGAAGCGCGACATCAATCCGACAAGCGCGCTGGGCCCTCTGTTGACATGCATGCGCCAGGGGAACCAGGCGATCTGCCGTACGCGGTAGGTTGCCCTGCGTTCACTCGTGAGCTGCGGCAAGTCTAGTGGTCCAGCACGAAGAACTTCAAGCCAAACGTACCGGAGAAGTACGACGACAAGACGCATCCGTCGGAGTTCCTCAGCATCTACACCATTGCGGTGTGGGCTGCCGGGGGACGAGATGACAAGATCCTTGCCAACTACTTCCCGCTGGTGCTCAAGCCCAACGTCAGATCCTGGCTCATGCACTTGCCGGACAACTCCATATCCTCTTGGGCTGATCTGTGCCATCAGTTTGTCTGCGCCTTCACAGGCGGACACAAGCCTCATGGCCAGGAGAGTGATCTTCATCTGCTCGCCCAGAAGGAAGGAGAGCCCCTGCGCAAGTACATTCAGAGATTTAGCAGTGTGCAGCACAACATCCCAGACGTCCACCCTACCGCGGTGATCAGCGCGTTCTATCAGAATGTGCGAAACCGCAGTATGCGGGAGGAAATGGCGATGTGCAAGATCAGGGACGTCAGTGAGTTATATGCACTGGCTGACAAGTGTGCACGTGCTGAGGAAGGGAGGAGACTCCCTGGAGAGAATGTAGGAGCGGGAGGATCTGATAGTAAAGATGCTGCCCCGGCAAGGAAAAACCGGCGGCGGAACAACATGAAGAGGAAAGGCAAAGAGGTGCTAGTTGTTGAGCAGTCCGGCAACGGTGGTGGCGCCAAGAAAGCCAAAGCTGGTGACTCCGGCAAGGAGGTTGCCGCGGAGGTGGCGGTCGCCGACAAGCAGGACGACACCAACAAGCAGTATTGCAAGATCCACCGCACCAAGGGCCATGATCTCCAGAGCTGCAAGCAAGTCGAGCAGCTTGTTGAGCGACAGAAAGCTGAATACGAGCGGCGCGACAAGGAGAAGGCCCAGGGAGGTGCTGGAGGATCCAGCAAGAAACGTCCCGGCCGAGGAGGACGCCGCGGCAAGGCCAAGCAGCGGCAAGGAGACAGACCTCCTCGCGGCCGCGACAAGGATGAAGATGACGACGACGATGAAGACATGGATGATGAGGAGACTGATGAGCAGGAGTTCCAGAAAGCCACAGAGGTCCTGTGCGTTGACGGTGGTGCTTCTCTGCATACCTCGCACCGTCAGCTCAAGTAGTGGGTGCGGGAAGTTAATGCAGCAGAACCACCCGTCGAGTCACGCAAGCCTCTGAAATGGTCCAGCACGCCTATCATCTTTGGTATTGAGGACCACCCTGATCGCATAACTGCGGTCGGGTGCTTGCTGATGTTGGTTTCACCAACAATCCGCAACCTCAAGGTCACTAAGATGCTAGTTGACGGTCGGGCCGGCTTGAACCTGATCTCCTCCGCGGTGCTCCAGAAACTTCAGATCCCTGACAGCGAGCTCGAGGAGACCGGTACATTTCAAGGAATCAACCCGGGAAGGAGCAAGCCGAAGGGAAAGATCACGTTGCCGGTAACATTTGGCAGCGAGCTGAACTTCAGGACTGAGAGGGTCACGTTTGATGTTGCTGACTTTCATTACCTTACAATGGAATCCTTGGCCGTCCGGCACTCGCCAAGTTCATGGCAGCCTCTCACTATGCGTACAACGTACTGAAAATGCCAGGCCCGATAAGTGTCATCTCTGTCCCTGGCGACAAGAAGGATGCTCTTATCTGTGCCGACAAGATCTACCGGGAAGCAGCAGCCGCAGCAGAACGCAAGACACTTGTCGCTAAAGCTCCCGGGGGGAAAAAGAAGACCAAGTCCGGCAAGAGCTCTGATGCCCACTCCGGCAAGCGCACTTCTTCGGAGTGCTGCGCTACCGTCGAGGACGCACCATCGAGCTCCACCGGCAAGTGTAAGAAGGCAATGGCAGCTCCACCTGAGACCAAGAAGGTGTCCGCCAAGGAGGACGGCACTGGTGGTACCTTCACCATCAGCGCCACTCTTGACCCCAAAGAGGAAAGTGCGCTCGTTGCTTTCCTGCGGGCGAATGTCGACGTGTTTGCGTGGCAACCGTCTAATATCCCCGGTGTTCCCAGGAAAGTAATTGAGCACCACCTTGCCGTCTGTCCTCATGCGCGGCCCGTCAAGCAGAAAGTCAGGAAACAGGCACTGGAGCGCCAAGAATTCATCGCAGAAGAAATCAAGAAGTTGGAAGCAGCAGGCCTTGTCAGAGGAGTGCTCCATCCCACGTGGTTGGCCAATCCTGTTGTCGTGCGCAAGGCTAACGGGAAATGGAGGCTTTGTATTGACTTCACTGATGTTAATAAAGCTTGTCCCAAAGACCCATTTCCCTTGCCGCGCATTGACCAGATTGTTGACTCCACAGCCGGATGTGATTTGCTTTCATTTCTTGATGCATACTCAGGATACCATCAGATCTTCATGGCAGAAGAGGATGAAGAGAAAACCGCATTTATCACCCCATGTGGCACGTACTGCTTCGTACGGATGCCTTTCGGTTTGAAGAATGCTGGTTCAACATTCGCAAGGGTAGTCCACCACGCTTTTGAGCCGCAGATGGACAGAAATGTGGAAGCCTACATGGATGACATAGTGGTCAAGAGCAAGAATAGGGCGACCCTGATTCAAGATTTAGACGAGACATTTGCAAATCTGCGCAAGATCAACCTCAAGCTTAATCCCGAGAAGTGCGTGTTTGGAGTCCCTTCCGGCAAGCTTCTCGGGTTCTTCGTGTCTCAGCGGGGAATTGAAGCCAATCCCGACAAGATCAAGGCCATTGAGCAGATCGAAGCACCAAAGCGCGTCAAGGATGTACGAAGGCTTGCCGGTTGCGTGGCTGCTCTCAGCAGGTTTATCTCTAGATCTGCTGAGCGCGCCCTGCGATTTTTCAAAATTTTGAAAAAGGCAGGTCCAATAAAATGGACTCCGGAGGCGGAGGCTGCGCTGCAGGACTTGAAGAGATACCTGTCCTCCACTCCAACACTTGTCGCACCTAAGCCGCAAGAGAAGTTGCTGATGTATATAGCGGCAACCAATCAAGTGGTTAGTGTTGCGTTAGTGGCGGAGAGGGAGGCAGATGATGAGCCAGCAACCACGGCAGATGCATCCAGCGATAAGCAGGGGGCTTCGCCGACAAGCTCTGGTCCCGACAGAGATGGATCTGCGTAGGAGCATGATAAGATGCAGAAGAGAATGGTGCAGCGTCCAGTTTACTTTGTCAGTTCCCTTCTACAGGGGACTAGATCAAGGTACTCTGGTGTGCAGAAGTTGCTTTTCAGCCTCCTCATGGCCTCGAGAAAGCTGCGCCATTACTTCCAAGCACATGAGATCACAGTCGTCACTCACTTTCCGCTGAAGAGGATACTGCAAAATCCAGAAGCGACAGGCAGGATTGTCGAGTGGGCGCTGAAACTGTCAAGCTTTGCCTCAAGTTTGAGAGCACTTCAACTATCCAAAGCAGAGCATTGGCAGAGTTCATAGCAGAATGGACGCCAACACCAGATGAAGAAATTCCAGAGACGAGCATCCCCGTCAAAGAGGCAAGCAAAGAGTGGCTGATGTACTTTGATGGTGCCTTCTCGCTGCAAGGCGCCGGTGCGGGCGTGCTGCTTGTCGCGCCCACCAGAGAGCACCTCAAGTACATAGTCCAGATGCACTTTCCCAAGGAGCAAGCAACCAACAATACTGCAGAGTATGAAGGATTGCTTGCCGGTCTCAGAATCGCAGCAGACCTTGGGACCAAGAAGCTCATTGTCAGGGGTGACTCACAGCTTGTCGTCCGCCAAGTGAACAAGAACTACCAGAGTCCATTGATGGAAGCATATGTTGATGAAGTGAGGAAGCTAGAAGAGCACTTTGACGGCCTACAGATGGAGCATATCCCAAGAGCTCAGAATGACATTGCTGATGGCCTGTCAAAGTGCGTCGCACTAAACTTACCTGTGGAACCAGGGATCTTTGTGCTCAAGTTGACTCAACCATCCGTAACACCATCAACTGGACAAAGCAAGAAGAGGAAGTTGGTTTCTGGTGACTACTTTCCGGCAGAGCTGCCCAAAGCCGCCGCCAAGAAAGCCCCCAAGATCAACACCAAGGATGTTGAGGGGCAGTCTGCTCCGGCAAGCCTTATGGTTTGTTCCATTGAAGCAGACGCCCCCGACAAGTTTTGCTCCGGCAAGCTTGCCGGGGAACATCAAGCTCCGGCAGGGCCACAAGTCCTTGCCGTAGAAGCGGATGTTCTCGCAGCAGCAGATGTGCCTTTAGTCCTTGTTGTCGAGCCACAAGCTCCAGCATGGGCACAACAGATTGTCCATTTCCTTCAGACAGGAGAACTTCCCAAAGAGCAAGAAGAAACGGAAAAAGTAGCCCGGCAGTCAAGTATGTACCAGTTTGTCGATAGCATACTGTACAGAAGAAGACTCAACAATGTGAAATTGAAGTGTATTTGCCGGGAAGATGGACAAAAGCTGTTGGCAGAGATACATGGAGGCATATGTGGCCACCACATTGGCGCAAGAGCACTTGCCGGCAAAGCTTTCCGGCAAGGTTTCTTTTGGCCGACAGCCCTCCAGGATGCAACTACACAAGTAACCAAGTGTGAAGCGTGCCAGTTCCACTCCAAACAAATACACCAGCCAGCTCAAGCTCTCCAGACGATCCCTTTATCCTGGCCATTTTCGGTCTGGGGGCTCGATATCCTTGGCCCTTTCCCCCGAGCTGTCGGGGGCTTTGAGTACTTGTACATCGCAATCGACAAGTTCACAAAGTGGCCGGAAGTACAGCCAGTGAGGAAGGTGACAGCACAGTCAGCAGTCAAGTTCTTCAGGTCAATTGTTTGCCGTTTCGGGATCCCTAACAGGATCATCACCGATAACGGCACACAATTCACGAGCCGCACCTTCATGCAGTACGTCCAAGACCTTGGCGCCAAGGTCTGCTTCGCTTCTGTTGCTCATCCGAGAAGCAACGGTCAAGCAGAGAGGGCAAATGCTGAAGTGCTGCACGGGCTCAAGACCAAAACTTTCGACAGGCTGCGCAAGTGCGGAAGAAACTGGATCGAGGAGCTGCCGGTGGTTCTTTGGTCGATCAGAACGACGCCAAATCGAGCCACTGGCCAGATGCCTTTCGCTCTAGTCTATGGAGCAGAGGCAATTCTCCCCACGGAACTCGTATACGGATCGCCTCGAGTGCTCGCTTATGATGAGCTTGAGCAAGAACAGCTGCGACAAGACGACGCGCTGCTCCTTGAGGAAGATCGTCTTCAGGCTGCTGTACGAGCTGCTCGATACCAGCAAGCTTTGCGCCGCTACCATAGCCGCAAAGTTAAGGCCAGAAGCTTCGAGGAAGGCGACCTTGTTCTTCGGTGCGTTCAGTCCGCCAAGAATTCCAACAAGTTGACACCGAAGTGGGAAGGCCCTTATCGGGTGAAACGAGTCACAAGGCCCAGCGCTATCCGCCTTGAGACCGAAGATGGCATTCCGGTGAGCAACTGCTGGAACATAGAACATCTTCGTATGTTTTTCCCGTAGGGCGCGGTTGCCGGAACCCGTTCCGGCAACCACCTTTTGTACAAGTCTTGCTGCTGTTGCATATAATCCTTTGTACAAAGCCGGGCGCAGATCCCGTGAATAAATAAAACCCCATGTGCTCCGCACAACTTGTCCATTTCATGCATTAGTTTCTTTCTTGCATGCATTATCTGACACTTTTTGCAGCACCTACATCCGGTAAGCAATAACGAGCCGAAGGGCTCCATATCATTATTTTCTCTTCTTTTTTTTTCAACAAAGGAAAAGAAGGTTCCCTCGCACACAAGTTTGCCGGGGGGAAGGAGAAGATTGTGGTATGGACCAGGCGTCTTTCAAGCAAAGTTTTGCCTTGCCGGGAAGCAAACGACAGAAAAGCTAAGTTGCCAAAGTTTGAGCAATCAGTTTTTAAATTTTTGAGTTATCTTCCTCGAACGACCCTGCTTTGTATGGAAAACCTGTGCGCGGAGGAACCAACTCGTGGCTAGTTGCGCCCTTACTTTGTTTCGAGTCCGCTCAACAACTTAAGTGTGCTGCATCTAGTCGCGACAAGGTTTCTTGTCGGAAGCAACGCCGCCAGCAGGCTGCTGACGTTCCGCACTCAGCGCTCACGGCTCGGGTGCCTGCGCCGACAAGTTCCCTAGAAGCGTAGGGTAAAAACATACAAAGGAAGGAATCTAGTAGAGGAAATAACATAGCAATTGATAACAGAAATAAAGTTATATTACAAGATAACTTGTCGCAGCTCTAACAGACTGTTTTTAATAACATGATTAGCAGCGACAAGGGAAAAGAAGAAATGGGTGCCCTAGTCTACGTGATCGCCCTCAACCCTCTTGATCTCGCTCACCTTATCCACAATGGGTGCGACAAGGGCCTTGAGTGCGTCCCGATCGGCGTCTGGCGGCAAGGACATGAGGACATTGGTGAAGCTGAGGCCTGGATTGCGGAAGGCCACCTTCATCAGCACCTTCTGGAGAACTCCGGCGCAGATTCTGCGCGACTCGTCGGCCAGCTGCTTTGGGGTCCTCTCCCGGAGCCGCTGGAGTGCCGTCGCCACGCCCTTGAAGAACAGGCTGAGCTTGGCGCTGGGTTGGAGATTCTCGTCGGAGGGATACCCAAAGTCCTCCATCCCAAGTTGCGCCAGCTCCTCGTCAATGACTGCGGCAATATTCACCAGACCCTCGGTCCAGTGCTCCACAGTATCTCTGAATGAGTTCTGGGTAACTGCGATGCTCTCCAGCAGCGCCTTGTCAGCCTTCACCTTCTCCGACAAGGTCTTCTCCCGCTCCTTGGCGTCGTCCAGCGTCTACGTCAGCATGGCTAGCTTCAACTCCAGGTCTGCATTGGAATCCTTGGCGGCGCTGAGCTCCTTGCCCCTCTCAGCGAGAAGACCTTGCAGCTCACCGTGGGTGGCAGCATCCTTCTCACGCTCACGCTTGAGCGCGGCAAGCTCCTCGCCGCTCTTCCCGATGTTGGCCTCCAGCTGCGCCACCTTCTCCTCCAGCTCTTTCTTGGCGGCCTCTGCGGTTGCAGCAGCATCCTTTGCTTCCTTGAGCACCCCGCCAAGTGCTTGCTCGCGCTCGGCGAGCTCCTCCTCGTAGCTGTCGAGGTTGGCCTTCCGCTGCACCAATTCTCCTTCTCGCGCGGACTGCTTCTCGGCGGCCAGCCTTTGTTCCTCCTCAGCTTCGGCCTTCTCGGGAAGGAAGGCCGTGCGCTCCTCGGCGAGTCGCTCCCTCTCCTGTGCCAGGGACCGGAGAGCTTCTTGATTGTGGCCCCGGAGCTCTTCCGCGCGCTTCTCCATATCAACTCCCGCCTTCGCGACAAGCGCTTCCCGGGAAGCCAGCTTGGCTTGCCGTGCGCGGTAGAGTGACAGCAGCTTCCGCTGCAGCTGCTCCTCCTCAGGCTCGCCACTGCTGCTGCTGGGCGCATCGACTAACGACAGTCCAGCGGAGGCGAGCACCTCCTCATCGAAAGTTTCCCCCTCGACCGGCGCCCTGGAGCTCGACGACCAGGGTAGCTTGATGAAGATATCGTCGCCGGCCTTCAAGTAGGCGTCGGGCTGGGGCTCCTCGGAGCCCGGCTCCGCAGCAGCGGCAGAGGGATCGGCGGTCGGCGTAGCGCCTGGTGCTCCTGCGGCCTCAGGGTCGTCAGTGCGATCGCCCGACCCCTCGCCGGCTTCTGCGGCGGCAGCCTTGGCGGCCTCCTCGTCGGCGGTCTCATCAGCACCGGCCCCTTCTTCGTTGGCGGTGGCGTCGTCAGTGCTGCCATGCGCGCCTTCCTCGCCGGCGCACTCTATCTCCATTGGCTCAGCAGCAGATGGGTCTGAAGAACGAAGAAGGGAGAAAAATCAATCAAAAATCCAAGAGAAGAAAATCAGAAGAAGAAGAACCCAAGGGAAAGTTTTTGGACAAGGGAATTACCTGTGCCAAGATCTGCAGTTGCGGTCTCGGCCGCCGCAGGATCGACGGTGCTGTCCCTTGCTGGAGAACTGCCCCTTGCCGGAGAGTTCTCCCTTGCCGGAGAGCGCTCCCTTGCCGGGGACTCCTCCCTTGGCGGCGTAGTCGAAGCAGATGGCACTTCGGGACCAGCTTCCGGGCGCTCCTGATATGGCTGCTCTGCTCCTACACAAATCAACAAGCAAGATATCAACAAAGGAAAAAGCACTCATGCGCGCCTGATAGCAGAAAGCTAACTATGAACTTACGCTGGGGGCTGCGCTGGGGGCTGCTTTGAGGAGTGGTTGCCGGGTCCGTCAAGGTGGTCTCGGACCCACCCCCTGCTGACACGGTGGGGTCATCTTCGATGACAATCACCGCGGCCTTGGCCCTCTTCGCCGCTCTCTGGGCCAACGTCCTGAAAAGAAAGGAGTTCAGATTGAAGCAAGTCAGATACAAGATAAAAACAGCAAGATTGAAGAACTACAAGAGCACCAAAGAAACTTACTCTTCTTCCTCCTCGTCGGAGCTGAGCGCGGAAAGATCGAAGTCCGGCTCCCCTTCGTTGCGGCGAGATGGAGGAGTAGGATCCCTTGCCCGCTTGGCGGGGGCGGTGGCGGTGGCCCGGGAAGATCCCGCTCCAGTTGCCGCTGCTGCGTGAGGCGCTCCCGCGGCAACATTGCTTGCCGCGGTAGAGCGTGTCGCACGGCTCGGCGGCTGTTGACCCGGCTGCCGCCCCGCTACGTCTGCGGCCCTGCGAAGATGCCTTCTTGACGGGGCCGGGGGCTCCGCTTGCGGCAAGCTTTCTGAAGGCTGGGGCTCTGCCTCGCCGGCCTCGCTCGGCTCAGCTTCAAAGCCGGCAGGCTCTTCCTCGCCAATAAACTCCGCACGCTCGGCGAGGTTTGCCGCCTCTGCCTCCTCCGCCTCCTCCACATTGAACCCGAACGCGCCCGCGGCAGCTGCGGCCGCAACCTCTTCCGCCCTAGTGGCAATGCGCTGCAGCTCCTCGTCGGTGGTATCACGGGTGAGGCTCTTCTGCTCGTCAGCGCGGACCGGCACTTCTTCCAAGTTGTCGAAGAACGCTTGCACGACGTCATCCGCAGGCTCTTGCCAAGTTGGAACGATTCCGTGTGAATCGCACAACGGCATCATGGCGCGGATCCGGTCAAGCGAAGAATTATTGCACAATGGAACGATGCCCCTCGCCAGCGTGAATGGGTGCTGGGGATCGCGTTTGAACAACTCCAGGAGCATTGCATCCAGCTCCAAGACGGTGAAGTTGTAGTTGAGGCCCGGCCGCAGCCTCATGATGTCCACCGAGTTCTTCAATTCCCAGGCGGGGCTCCCCCTCTCTTGCAGGGGGGCGATGCGGCGGCGGAGGAAATCTGCGCCTACAGCGCCTACAGTGAGCCCGGCAAGCCTGAGGCGAAGGAGCCTAGTAATGGTGATCTTCAGCCTCTCGTCTTCCGGGGCCACGTTGCTCCAGTCATTGCCGCGCACTATTGGAGCTTGGCGCACGGCGGTGAAGGGCTGCGGATTCTCCTTGACGATCCAGCACCACTCCGCTCTCCACTCCTCCCACTTGCTGCGGAGCTCACCCTCCAAGTACGCCTCCTTCTTGCCAACTCTCGAGATCCAGGTGATCCCTCCGGCAAGCGGCTCTCCTCTCTCTACCCGAGGCATGAAGAAGTGGTGGAAAAGGGCAACATTGGGGTGGACTCTGACAAAGTTTTTGCACAAATGTGCAAAAACTGCCATGGTCAGAACGGCGTTGGGGGTGAAATCAAGGAGGCGGAGGCCGTAGGTGTTCATGATATCGCAGAAGAACTCCGAGAAGGGCGGGCAGAGCCCGCAATAGAAGAACAGCGCGAAGAATGGGTACCCGTTTGGAGCCAGTTCCGAAGCAGCGGCCGGGAGTACCCTCGTGCGCGGATGCGCCCGCGTCTCCGTCTCCCAAAAGAGGTAGAAGTACTCCCTCAGCTCCTTCGCGCCGAGCTGGGGGGAGAAGATCGCCCGCTCCTTCCGCAGCACCGTGAGCCGCTGCGCCTTGGCCGACTTCACGCCCTTTCCCTTGTCGGCTTTCGGAGCCATGGCGGAGGTGGTGGAGGAGGTCGACGGCGTTGGTGATGCTGGTGGCAATGGGGGGCGGAGCGCTGCTCTCTCGGCTTTGAGAAGAAGGGGGGAGCGGCAGAGGTTCGTGAAGATGGAGTAGTAGCAACCAGCGAGGGGGAACGAACTGCCTCTGTTTCCTCTGCTTATAAAGAGGGACGGGGCGGACGTTTCGCCCTTACGAATAAAGAACCTCCCACGACGCCGCATTCAACGCGTGCTGTTAGGGGAGAGCGCGGTGGATAGGGAGCGAGATCCGGCGTGGCCCAGTCCGCGTGTGCCCGTGCCCTGTCTTGGGCCTGGCCCAACAGCGCTCGGCACCGTGTCTGGCCCAGGCCCGGGGGCTCCTGTCGGTGTACTAGAATAGGGGTACCCTAGTACCCCAAACTTGTGCACGGGCAGTTGCAGCACCCTGCGGCAAGACTTGTCGGGCGAACGCCAAGATCCTCCGTGGTTCCCTTGGAGCCATTCAAGAACAAAGTATTTAAGCTCAGGAGACAAGGCCCCGGCAAGAGGAGCTTGCCGGGAAGGCCAACCAAGGCACTCCAAGGAACTTGCCGTGACGCGCCACGCGCTCCGGCAAGGCAACAAGGCCCCGGCAAGAGGACCTTGCCGGGAAGACCAACCAAGGTACCTCGAGGCCCGGTGAGCGACAAGTTTCCGGACCCGACAAGATAACAGCAGCGGCAAGGCGCTTGCCACGGCAGGCGGCCACTCTGTGCCCACGCTCCAGCGCATCCACCAACGTGTCGCTCTGGGGGCCTCTCCAGGCGCGCGTGGCAGGAGGCTGTGCAGCCAGCGGTGCGTAGTGGCATGCGAAGCTGAGAAGATCGCCATCGTGGCGAACGGTGGCGCCCCTAACGGTCCTTTTCTACACTGTTTGGGCGACTCAGACGGGCATTTAATGCCCTTGTCCCCTGCCGTCAGGGTTAGGTAGGGTGCACTGTATAAGTAACTATACCAACCACCTCGCTTTTTACATTTGTACCCTTCTCTGCGTTGCCACCTGTCGGTGACACCTTTAGCGTATAACAGGAGGCCCATGCGCAACGTAGAGGAAGTTCGACTGGTTGGACTGGTTCGACTGGTTCGACAGGTTCGACTAGTTCGGAACCCAGAAAAACACTAGGCTCTCTCTCTAGAGCAAGAACACAAGATAATCAAACAAGCAGCAGTAGGAGTGTTATCTCTCCGGAGAGCTTCGAAGCTGGGTAAACTGCTCGTGTGCTTCGCCTCGATCTGCTCTTCGTGTGATCTCCGCCCCCCGCCGAACCGAAAGGGGCTCGGTCCGCCGGCCCCATAGATGTTCGTGGATCAGTTTCCCCGACACCTCTCTACTATTTTCCACATGCCATGTGGGTGAAATGATGATACCATGCCAAGTTTCAACCTTTTCAGAGTTAATTTTGTAGTGATTTTCAATTTCATGGTCATTTAGCTCTTTAAACAAATCGGTAAATGACTAAAAATAGCAAATGATGTCAGAACGTGTTGAAAATTGATGACCTCGCTTTGAATGGTGCATACGGAACGCGAAAAAAGTCTGGAGTTCAAATAAGTTTAAAAAATGAAGTGCCCGTGTAACAGATGAGTTCTCGTCGTAAACCCTTATACTCCGAAAGAGATTGTACAGTTTGTGCACGAAGTGCGTCCAGTTTTTGCCGTAACCCTCTCTACTATTTTCCACATGCCATGTGGGTGAAATGATGATACCATGCCAAGTTTCAACATTTTTAGAGTTAATTTTGTAGTGATTTTCAATTTCATGGTCATTTAGCTCTCTAAACAAATCGGTAAATGACTGAAAATAGCAAATGATGTCAGAATGTGTTGAAAATTGATGACCTCGCTTTCAATGGTCAATACGGAACGCAAAATAAGTCTGGAGTTCAAATAAGTTTAGAAAAATGAAGTGCCCGTGTAACAGATGAGTTCTCGTCCGAAACCCTGATACTCCGAAAGAGATTTTCCAGTTTGGACATGAAGTGCATCCAGTTTTTGCCGTAACCCTCTCTACTATTTTGCACATGCTATGTGGGTGAATGATGATACCATGCCAAGTTTCAACATTTTCAGAGTTCATTTTGTAGTGATTTTCAATTTCACGGTCATTTAGCTCTCTAAACAAATCGGTAAATGACTATAAAATAGCAAATGATGTTAGAAAGTGTTGAAAATTGATGACGTCTCTTTGAATGGTGCATAGGAACGAAAAAAAAGTCTGGAGTTCAAATAAGTTTAAAAAAATGAAGTGCCCGTGTAACAGATGAGTTCTTGTCGTAAACCCTGATACTCTGAAATAGATTGTCCAGTTTGTACACGAAGTGCGTCCAGTTTTTGTCGTAACCCTCTCTACTCTTTTTAACATGCCATGTGTGTGAAATGATGATACCATGCCAAGTTTCAACCTTTTCAGAGTTAATTTTGTAGTGATTTTCAATTTCACGGTCATTTAGCTCTCTAAACAAATCGGTAAATGACTGAAAAATAGCAAATGATGTCAGAACATGCTGAAAATAGATGACCTCGCTTTGAATGGTGCATACGGAACGCAGAAAAAGTCTGGAGTTCAAATAAGTTTGAAAAAATGAAGTGCCCGTGTAACCGATGAGTTCTCGTCCGAAACCCTGATACTCTGAAACAGATTGTCCAGTTTGTACATGAAGTGCGTCCCGTTTTTGTCGTAACCCTCTCTAGTATTTTGCACATGCCATGTGGGTGAAATGATGATACCATGCCAAGTTTCAACATTTTCAGAGTTCACTTTGTAGTGATTTTCAATTTCAGGGTCATTTAGCTCTCTAAATAAATCGGTAAATGACTAAAAATAGCAAATGATGTTAGAAAGTGTTGAAAATTGATGACGTCGCTTTGAATGGTGCATACGGAACGCGAAAAAAGTCTAGAGTTCAAATAAGTTTAAAAAATGAAGTGCCCGTGTAACAGATGAGTTCTCGTGCGAAACCTTGATACTCCGAAAGAGATTGTCCAGTTTGTACACGAAGTGCGTCCAGTTTTTGCCATAACCCTCTCTACTATTTTTCACATGCCATGTGGGTGAAATGATGATACCATGCCAAGTTTCAGCATTTTCAGAGTTCATTTTATAGTGATTTTCAATTTCATGGTCATTTAGCTCTCTAAATAAATCGATAAATGACTGAAAATAGCAAATGTTGTTAGAAAGTGTTGAAAATTGATGACGTCACTTTGAATGGTGCATAAGGAACCCAAAAAATGTCTGGAGTTCAAATAAGTTTAAAAAAAATGAAGTGCCCGTGTAATAGATAAGTTCTCGTCGTAAACCCTGATACTCCGAAATAGATTGTCCAGTTTGTACACGAAGTGCGTCCAGTTTTTGTCGTAACCCTCTCTACTCTTTTTCACATGCCATGTGGGTGAAATAATGATACCATGCCAAGTTTCAACCTTTTCAGAGTTAATTTTGTAGTGATTTTCAATTTCACAGTCATTTAGCTCTCTAAACAAATCGGTAAATGACTGAAAATAGCAAATGATGTCAGAACGTGTTGAAAATTGATGACCTCGCTTTGAATGGTGCATACGGAACGCAAAAATAAGTCTGGAGTTCAAATAAGTTTAAAAAATGAAGTGCCCGTGTAACAGATGAGTTCTCGTTGTAAACCCTGATACTCCGAAAGAGATTGTACAGTTTGTGCACGAAGTGCGTCCAGTTTTTGCCGTAACCCTCTCTACTATTTTCCACATGCCATGTGGGTGAAATGATGATACCATGCCAAGTTTCAACCTTTTCAGAGTTAATTTTGTAGTGATTTTCAATTTCATGGTCATTTTGCTCTTTAAACAAATCGGTAAATGACTGAAAATAGCAAATGATGTCAGAACATGTTGAAAATTGATGACCTCGCTTTGAATGCTGCATACGGAATGCGAAAAAAGTCTGGAGTTCAAATAAGCTTTAAAAATGAAGTGCCCGTGTAACAGATGAGTTCTCGTCGTAAACCCTAATACTCCGAAAGAGATTGTACAGTTTGTGCACGAAGTGCGTCCAGTTTTTGCCGTAACCCTCTCTACTATTTTCCACATGCCATGGGGGTGAAATGATGATACCATGCCAAGTTTCAACAATTTTAGAGTTAATTTTGTAGTGATTTTCAATTTCATGGTCATTTAGCTCTCTAAACAAATCGGTAAATGACTGAAAATAGCAAATGATGTCAGAACGTGTTGAAAATTGATCACCTCGCTTTCAATGGTGCATACGGAACGCAAAAAAAAGTCTGGAGTTAGAATAAGTTTAAAAAATGAAGTGCCCGTGTAACCGATGAGTTCTCGTCTGAAACCCTGATACTCTGAAACAGATTGTCCAGTTTGTACACGAAGTGAGTCCTGTTTTTGCCATAACCCTCTCTAGTATTTTGCACATGCCATGTGGGTGAAATGATGATACCATGCCAAGTTTCAACATTTTCAGAGTTCACTTTGTAGTGATTTTCAATTTCATAGTCATTTAGCTCTCTAAATAAATCGGTAAATGACTGAAAATAGCAAATGATGTTAGAAAGTGTTGAAAATTGATGACGTCGCTTTGAATGGTGCATACGGAACGCAAAAAAAGTGTGGAGTTCAAATAAGTTTAAAAAATGAAGTGCCCGTGTAACAGATGAGTTCATGTCTGAAACCTTGATACTCCGAAAGAGATTGTCCAGTTTGTACATGAAGTGCGTTCAGTTTTTGCAGTAACCCTGTCTACTCTTTTGCATGTGCACTGTGGGTGAAATGATGATACCATGCCAAGTTTCAACCTTTTCAGAGATCATTTTGTAGTGATTTTCAATTTCTTGGTCATTTAGCTCTGTAAACAAGTCGGTAAATGACTGAAAAAATAGCAGATGATGTTAGAAAGTGTTGAAAATTGATGACGTCGCTTTGAATGGTGCATAGGAACATAAAAAATCTGGAGTTCAAATAAGTTTTAAAAAATGAAGTGCCCTTGTAACAGATGAGTTCTCGTCCGAAACCCTAATACTCTGAAAGAGATTTTCCAGTTTGTACATGAAGTGCGTCCAGTTTTTGCCGTAACCCTCTCTACTCTTTTTCACATGCTATGTGGGTGAATGATGATACCATGCCAAGTTTCAACATATTCAGAGTTCATTTTGTTGTGATTTTCAATTTCACGGTCATTTAGCTCTCTAAACAAATCGGTAAATGACTGAAAAATGAAGTGCCCGTGTAACAGATGAGTTCTCATCCGAAACCCTGATACTCCGGAACAGATTGTCCAGTTTGTACACGAAGTGTGTCCAGTTTTTGCCGTAACCCTCTACTCTTTTGCACGTGCACTGTGGGTGAAATGATGATACCATGCCAAGTTTCAACCTTTTCAGAGATCATTTTGTAGTGATTTTCAATTTCACGGTCATTTAGCTCTCTAAACAAATCGGTAAATGACTGAAAAAATAGCAGATGATGTTAGAAAGTGTTGAAAATTGATGACGCCGCTTTGAATGGTGCATAGGAACACAAA
This sequence comes from Triticum dicoccoides, assembly GCF_002162155.2. NCBI lineage: Eukaryota > Viridiplantae > Streptophyta > Magnoliopsida > Poales > Poaceae > Triticum > Triticum dicoccoides. The sequence goes on from NC_041384.1 coordinate 293,304,677, forward strand.
AAGTCTGGAGTTCAAATAAGTTTAAAAAAATGAAGTGCCAGTGTAACAGATGAGTTCTTGTCCGAAACCCTTATACTCCGAAATAGATTGTCCAGTTTGTACATGAAGTGCGTCCGGTTTTTGCTGTAACCCTCTCTACTCTTTTTTCACATGCCATGTGGGTGAAACGATGATACCATGCCAAGTTTCAACATTTTCAGTGTTCATTTTGTAGTGATTTTCAATTTCACGGTCATTTAGCTCTCTAATCAAATCGGTAAATGACTGAAAAATAGCAAACGGTGTCAGAACGTGTTGAAAATTGATGTCCTCACTTGGAATGGTGCATACGGAACGCAAAAAGTCTGGAGTTCAAATAAGTTTTAAAAAATGAAGTGCCCGTGTAACCGATGAGTTCTCGTGTGAAACCCTGATACTCCGAAAGAGTTTGTCCAGTTTGTACACGAAGTGCGTCCAGGTTTTTCCGTAACCCTGTCTACTCTTTTGCACGTGCACTGTGGGTCAAATGATGATACCATGCCAAGTTTCAACCTTTTCAGAGATCATTTTGTAGTGATTTTCAATTTCACGGTCATTTAGCTCTGTAAACAAGTCGGTAAATGACTGAAAAAATAGCAGATGATGTTAGAAAGTGTTGAAAATTGATGACGTCGGTTTGAATGGTGCAAAGGAACACAAAAAAGTCTGGAGTTCAAATAAGTTTTAAAAAATGAAGTGCCCGTGTAACAGATGAGTTCTCGTCCGAAACCCTGATACTCCGAAAGAGATTTTCCAGTTTGTACATGAAGTGCGTCCAGTTTTTGCCGTAACCCTCTCTACTCTTTTTCACATGCTATGTGGGTGAATGATGATACCATGCCAAGTTTCAACATATTCAGACTTCATTTTGTAGTGA
>NC_041384.1:293305785-293308839 GCF_002162155.2 Triticum dicoccoides
AATTTCACGGTCATTTAGCTCTCTAAACAAATCGGTAAATGACTGAAAATTGATGACGTCGCTTTGAATCGTGCATAGGAACACAAAAAAGTCGGGAGTTCAAATAAGTTTAAAAAAATGAAGTGCCCGTGTAACAGATGAGTTCTTGTCTGGAACCCTGATACTCCGAAATAGATTGTCCTGTTTGTACATGAAGTGCGTCCGGTTTTTGCCGTAACCCTCTCTACTTTTTTTCACATGCAATGTGGGTGAAATGATGATACCATGCCAAGCTTCAACCTTTTCAGAGTTCATATTGTAGTGATTTTCAATTTCACGGTCATTTAGCTCTCTAAACAAATTGGTAAATGACTGAAAAATAGCAAACGATGTCAGAACGTGTTGAAAATTGATGTCCTCGCTTTGAATGGTGCATACGGAACGCAAAAAAGTCTGGAGTTAGAGTAAGTTTAAAAAATGAAGTGCCCGTGTAACCGATGAGTTCTCGTCTGAAACCCTGATACTCTGAAACAGATTGTCCAGTTTGTACACGAAGTGCGTCCTGTTTTTGCCGTAACCCTCTCTAGTATTTTGCACATGCCATGTGGGTGAAATGATGATACCATGCCAAGTTTCAACATTTTCAGAGTTCACTTTGTAGTGATTTTCAATTTCATAGTCATTTAGCTCTCTAAATAAATCGGTAAATGACTGAAAATAGCAAATGATGTTAGAAAGTGTCGAAAATTGATGACATCGCTTTGAATGGTGCATACAGAACGCAAAAAAAGTGTGGAGTTCAAATAAGTTTAAAAAATGAAGTGCCCGTGTAACAGATGAGTTCTTGTCTGAAACCTTGATACTCCGAAAGAGATTGTCCAGTTTGTACACGAAGTGCGTTCAGTTTTTGCAGTAACCCTGTCTACTCTTTTGCATGTGCACTTTGGGTGAAATGATGATACCATGCCAAGTTTCAACCTTTTCAGAGATCATTTTGTAGTGATTTTCAATTTCTTGGTCATTTAGCTCTGTAAACAAGTCGGTAAATGACTGAAAAAATAGCAGATGATGTTAGAAAGTGTTGAAAATTGATGACGTCGCTTTGAATGGTGCATAGGAACATAAAAAAGTCTGGAGTTCAAATAAGTTTTAAAAAATGAAGTGCCCTTGTAACAGATGAGTTCTCGTCCGAAACCCTAATACTCCGAAAGAGATTTTCCAGTTTGTACATGAAGTGCGTCCAGTTTTTGCCGTAACCCTCTCTACTCTTTTTCACATGCTATGTGGGTGAATGATGATACCATGCCAAGTTTTAACATATTCAGAGTTCATTTTGTTGTGATTTTCAATTTCACGGTCATTTAGCTCTCTAAACATATCGGTAAATGACTGAAAAATGAAGTGCCTGTGTAACAGATGAGTTCTCATCCGAAACCCTGATACTCCGGAACAGATTGTCCAGTTTGTACACGAAGTGTGTCCAGTTTTTGCCGTAACCCTCTACTCTTTTGCACGTGCACTGTGGGTGAAATGATGATACCATGCCAAGTTTCAACCTTTTCAGAGATCATTTTGTAGTGATTTTCAATTTCACGGTCATTTAGCTCTCTAAACAAATCGGTAAATGACTGAAAAAATAGCAGATGATGTTAGAAAGTGTTGAAAATTGATGACGCCGCTTTGAATGGTGCATAGGAACACAAAAAGTCTGGAGTTCAAATAAGTTTAAAAAAATGAAGTGCCAGTGTAACAGATGAGTTGTTGTCCGAAACCCTTATACTCCGAAATAGATTGTCTAGTTTGTACATGAAGTGCGTCCGGTTTTTGCTGTAACCCTCTCTACTCTTTTTTCACATGCCATGTGGGTGAAACGATGATACCATGCCAAGTTTCAACATTTTCAGTGTTCATTTTGTAGTGATTTTCAATTTCACGGTCATTTAGCTCTCTAATCAAATCGGTAAATGACTGAAAAATAGCAAACGGTGTCAGAACGTGTTGAAAATTGACGTCCTCACTTTGAATGGTGCATACGGAACGCAAAAAGTCTGGAGTTCAAATAAGTTTTAAAAAATGAAGTGCCCGTGTAACCGATGAGTTCTCGTGTGAAACCCTGATACTCCGAAAGAGATTGTCCAGTTTGTACACGAAGTGCGTCCAGGTTTTTCCGTAACCCTGTCTACTCTTTTGCACGTGCACTATGGGTCAAATGATGATACCATGCCAAGTTTCAACCTTTTCAGAGATCATTTTGTAGTGATTTTCAATTTCACGGTCATTTAGCTCTGTAAACAAGTCGGTAAATGACTGAAAAAATAGCAGATGATGTTAGAAAGTGTTGAAAATCGATGACGTCGGTTTGAATGGTGCATAGGAACACAAAAAAGTCTGGAGTTCAAATAAGTTTAAAAAAATGAAGTGCCCGTGTAACAGATGAGTTCTCGTCCGAAACCCTGATACTCCGAAAGAGATTTTCCAGTTTGTACATGAAGTGCGTCCAGTTTTTGCCGTAACCCTCTCTACTCTTTTTCACATGCTATGTGGGTGAATGATGATACCATGCCAAGTTTCAACATATTCAGACTTCATTTTGTAGTGATTTTCAATTTCACGGTCATTTAGCTCTCTAAACAAATCGGTAAATGACTGAAAATTGATGACGTCGCTTTGAATCGTGCATAGGAACACAAAAAAGTCGGGAGTTCAAATAAGTTTAAAAAAATGAAGTGCCCGTGTAACAGATGAGTTCTTGTCTGGAACCCTGATACTCCGAAATAGATTGTCCTGTTTGTACATGAAGTGCGTCCGGTTTTTGCCGTAACCCTCTCTACTTTTTTTCACATGCAATGTGGGTGAAATGATGATACCATGCCAAGCTTCAACCTTTTCAGAGTTCATATTGTAGTGATTTTCAATTTCACGGTCATTTAGCTCTCTAAACAAATTGGTAAATGACTGAAAAATAGCAAACGATGTCAGAACGTGTTGAAAATTGATGTCCTCGCTTTGAATGGTGCATACGGAACGCAAAAAAGTCTGGAGTTAGAGTAAGTTTAAAAAATGAAGTGCCCGTGT
>NC_041384.1:293308849-293311791 GCF_002162155.2 Triticum dicoccoides
ACCATGCCAAGTTTTAACATATTCAGAGTTCATTTTGTTGTGATTTTCAATTTCACGGTCATTTAGCTCTCTAAACATATCAGTAAATGACTGAAAAATGAAGTGCCTGTGTAACAGATGAGTTCTCATCCGAAACCCTGATACTCCGGAACAGATTGTCCAGTTTGTACATGAAGTGTGTCCAGTTTTTGCCGTAACCCTCTACTCTTTTGCACGTGCACTGTGGGTGAAATGATGATACCATGCCAAGTTTCAACCTTTTCAGAGATCATTTTGTAGTGATTTTCAATTTCACGGTCATTTAGCTCTCTAAACAAATCGGTAAATGACTGAAAAAATAGCAGATGATGTTAGAAAGTGTTGAAAATTGATGACGCCGCTTTGAATGGTGCATAGGAACACAAAAAGTCTGGAGTTCAAATAAGTTTAAAAAAATGAAGTGCCAGTGTAACAGATGAGTTCTTGTCCGAAACCCTTATACTCCGAAATAGATTGTCCAGTTTGTACATGAGGTGCGTCCGGTTTTTGCTGTAACCCTCTCTACTCTTTTTTCACATGCCATGTGGGTGAAACGATGATACCATGCCAAGTTTCAACATTTTCAGTGTTCATTTTGTAGTGATTTTCAATTTCACGGTCATTTAGCTCTCTAATCAAATCGGTAAATGACTGAAAAATAGCAAACGGTGTCAGAACGTGTTGAAAATTGACGTCCTCACTTTGAATGGTGCATACGGAACGCAAAAAGTCTGGAGTTCAAATAAGTTTTAAAAAATGAAGTGCCCGTGTAACCAATGAGTTCTCGTGTGAAACCCTGATACTCCGAAAGAGATTGTCCAGTTTGTACACGAAGTGCGTCCAGGTTTTTCCGTAACCCTGTCTACTCTTTTGCACGTGCACTATGGGTCAAATGATGATACCATGCCAAGTTTCAACCTTTTCAGAGATCATTTTGTAGTGATTTTCAATTTCACGGTCATTTAGCTCTGTAAACAAGTCGGTAAATGACTGAAAAAATAGCAGATGATGTTAGAAAGTGTTGAAAATCGATGACGTCGGTTTGAATGGTGCATAGGAACACAAAAAAGTCTGGAGTTCAAATAAGTTTAAAAAAATGAAGTGCCCGTGTAACAGATGAGTTCTCGTCCGAAACCCTGATACTCCAAAAGAGATTTTCCAGTTTGTACATGAAGTGCGTCCAGTTTTTTCCGTAACCCTCTCTACTCTTTTTCACATGCTATGTGGGTGAATGATGATACCATGCCAAGTTTCAACATATTCAGACTTCATTTTGTAGTGATTTTCAATTTCACGGTCATTTAGCTCTCTAAACAAATCGGTAAATGACTGAAAATTGATGACGTCGCTTTGAATCGTGCATAGGAACACAAAAAAGTCGGGAGTTCAAATAAGTTTAAAAAATGAAGTGCCCGTGTAACAGATGAGTTCTTGTCTGGAACCCCGATACTCCGAAATAGATTGTCCTGTTTGTAAACGAAGTGCGTCCGGTTTTTGCCGTAACCCTCTCTACTTTTTTTCACATGCAATGTGGGTGAAATGATGATACCATGCCAAGCTTCAACATTTTCAGAGTTCATATTGTAGTGATTTTCAATTTCACGGTCATTTAGCTCTCTAAACAAATCGGTAAATGACTGAAAAATAGCAAACGATGTCAGAACGTGTTGAAAATTGATGTCCTCGCTTTGAATGGTGCATACGGAACGCAAAAAAGTCTGGAGTTAGAATAAGTTTAAAAAAATGAAGTGTCCGTGTAACCGATGAGTTCTCATCCGAAACCCTGATACTCCGAAACAGATTGTCCAGTTTGTACATGAAGTGCGTCCTGTTTTTGCCGTAATGCTCTACTCTTTTGCACGTGCACTGTGGGTGAAATGATGATACCATGCCAAGTTTCAACCTTTTCAGAGATCATTTTGTAGTGATTTTCAATTTCACGGTCATTTAGCTCTCTAAACAAATCGGTAAATGACTGAAAAATAGCAGATGATGTTAGAAAGTGTTGAAAATTGATGACGTCGCTTTGAATGGTGCATAGGAACACAAAAAAGTCTGGAGTTCAAATAAGTTTAAAAAAATGAAGTGCCAGTGTAACAGATGAGTTCCCATCCGAAACCCTGATACTCTGAAACAGATTGTCCAGTTTTTACACAAAGTGTGTCCGGTTTTTGCCGTTACCCTCTACTCTTTTGCACGTGCACTGTGGGTGAAATGATGATACCATGCCAAGTTTCAACCTTTTCAGAGATCATTTTGTAGTGATTTTCAATTCACGGTCATTTAGCTCTCTAAAAAAATCGGTAAATGACTAAAAAAATAGCAGATGATGTTAGAAAGTGTTGAAAATTGATGATGTCGCTTTGAATGGTGCATAGGAACACAAAGAAGTCTGGAGTTCAAATAAGTTTAAAAAAATGAAGTGCCAGTGTAACAGATGAGTTCTTGTCCGAAACCCTGATACTCCGAAATAGATTGTCCAGTTTGTACATGAAGTGCGTTCGGTTTTTGCCGTAACCCTCTCTACTCTTTTTTCACATGCCATGTGGGTGAAATGATGATACCATGCCAAGTTTCAACATTTTCAGAGTTCATTTTGAAGTGATTTTCAATTTCACGGTCATTTAGCTCTCTAAACAAATCGGTAAATGACTAAAAAATAGCAAACGGTGTCAGAACGTGTTGAAAATTGATGTCCTCACTTTGAATGGTGCATACGGAACGCAAAAAAGCCTGGAGTTCAAATAATTTAAAAAAAATGAAGTGCCCGTGTAACCGATGAGTTCTCGTCCGAAACCCTGATACTCCAAAATAGATTGTCCAGTTTGTACATGAAGTGCATCCAGTTTTTGCCGTAACCCTCTACTCTTTTGCACGTGGATTGTGGGTGAAATAATGATACCATGCCAAGTGTCAACCTTTTC
>NC_041384.1:293311940-293324916 GCF_002162155.2 Triticum dicoccoides
ATCGGTAAATGATTGAAAAAATAGCAAATGATGTTAGAAAGTGTTGAAAATTGATGACGTCGCTTTGAATGGTGCATAGGAACACAAAAAAGTCTGTAGTTCAAATAAGTTTAAAAAATGAAGTGCCCGTGTAACAGATGAGTTCTTGTCTGGAACCCTGATACTCCGAAATAGATTGTCCAGTTTGTACACGAAGTGCGTCCGGTTTTTGCCGTAACCCTCTCGACTCTTTTTCACATGCTATGTGGGTGAATGATGATACCATGCCAAGTTTCAACATATTCAGACTTCATTTTGTAGTGATTTTCAATTTCACGGTCATTTAGCTCTCTAAACAAATCGGTAAATGACTGAAAATTGATGACGTCGCTTTGAATCGTGCATAGGAACACAAAAAAGTCGGGAGTTCAAATAAGTTTAAAAAAATGAAGTGCCCGTGTAACAGATGAGTTCTTGTCTGGAACCCTGATACTCCGAAATAGATTGTCCTGTTTGTAAACGAAGTGCGTCCGGTTTTTGCCGTAACCCTCTCTACTTTTTTTCACATGCAATGTGGGTGAAATGATGATACCATGCCAAGCTTCAACCTTTTCAGAGTTCATATTGTAGTGATTTTCAATTTCACGGTCATTTAGCTCTCTAAACAAATCGGTAAATGACTGAAAAATAGCAAACGATGTCAGAACGTGTTGAAAATTGATGTCCTCGCTTTGAATGGTGCATACGGAACGCAAAAAAGTCTGGAGTTAGAATAAGTTTAAAAAAATGAAGTGCCCGTATAACCGATGAGTTCTCATCCGAAACCCTGATACTCCGAAACAGATTGTCCAGTTTGTACACGAAGTGCGTCCAGTTTTTGCCGTAACGCTCTACTCTTTTGCACGTGCACTGTGGGTGAAATAATGATACCATGCCAAGTTTCAACCTTTCCAGAGATCATTTTGTAGTGATTTTCAATTTCACGGTCATTTAGCTCTCTAAACAAATCGGTAAATGACTGAAAAATAGCAAATGATGTTAGAAAGTGTTGAAAATTGATGACGTCGCTTTGAATGGTGCATAGGAACACAAAAAAGTCTGGAGTTCAAATAAGTTTAAAAAAATGAAGTGCCAGTGTAACAGATGAGTTCCCATCCGAAACCCTGATACTCTGAAACAGATTGTCCAGTTTTTACACAAAGTGTGTCCGGTTTTTGCCGTTACCCTCTACTCTTTTGCACGTGCACTGTGGGTGAAATGATGATACCATGCCAAGTTTCAACCTTTTCAGAGATCATTTTGTAGTGATTTTCAATTCACGGTCATTTAGCTCTCTAAAAAAATCGGTAAATGACTAAAAAATAGCAGATGATGTTAGAAAGTGTTGAAAATTGATGATGTCGCTTTGAATGGTGCATAGGAACACAAAGAAGTCTGGAGTTCAAATAAGTTTAAAAAAATGAAGTGCCAGTGTAACAGATGAGTTCTTGTCCGAAACCCTGATACTCCGAAATAGATTGTCCAGTTTGTACATGAAGTGCGCCCAGTTTTTGCCGTAACCCTCTCTACTCTTTTTTCACATGCCATGTGGGTGAAATGATGATACCATGCCAAGTTTCAACATTTTCAGAGTTCATTTTGAAGTGATTTTCAATTTCACGGTCATTTAGCTCTCTAAACAAATCGGTAAATGACTAAAAAATAGCAAACCGTGTCAGAACGTGTTGAAAATTGATGTCCTCACGTTGAATGGTGCATACGGAACGCAAAAAAGTCTGGAGTTCAAATAATTTAAAAAAAATGAAGTGCCCGTGTAACCGATGAGTTCTCGTCCGAAACCCTGATACTCCAAAATAGATTGTCCAGTTTGTACATGAAGTGCATCCAGTTTTTGCCGTAACCCTCTACTCTTTTGCACGTGGATTGTGGGTGAAATAATGATACCATGCCAAGTGTCAACCTTTTCAAAGATCGTTTTGTAGTGATTTTCAATTTTCACGGTCATTTAGCTCTCTAAACAAATCGGTAAATGATTGAAAAAATAGCAAATGATGTTAGAAAGTGTTGAAAATTGATGACGTCGCTTTGAATGGTGCATAGGAACACAAAAAAGTCTGTAGTTCAAATAAGTTTAAAAAATGAAGTGCCCGTGTAACAGATGAGTTCTTGTCTGGAACCCTGATACTCCGAAATAGATTGTCCAGTTTGTACATGAAGTGCGTCCGGTTTTTGCCGTAACCCTCTCTACTCTTTTTCACATGAAATTTGGGTGAAATGATGATACCATGCCAAGTTTCAACCTTTTCAGAGTTCATTTTGTAGTGATTTTCAATTTCACGGTCATTTAGCTCTCTAAACAAATCGGTAAATGACTGAAAAATAGCAAACGATGTCAGAACGTGTTGAAAATTAATTTCCTCGCTTTGAATGGTGCATACGGAACGCAAAAAAGTCTGGAGTTAGAATAAGTTTAAAAAAATGAAGTGCCCGTGTAACCGATGAGTTCTCATCCGAAACCCTGATACTCTAAAACAGATTGTCCAGTTTGTACACGAAGTGCGTCCAGTTTTTGCCGTAATCCTCTACTCTTTTGCATGTGCACTGTGGGTGAAATGATGATACCATGCCAAGTTTCAACCTTTTCAGAGATCATTTTGTAGTGATTTTCAATTTCACGGTCATTTAGCTCTCTAAACAAATCGGTAAATGACTGAAAAAATAGCAAATGATGTTAGAAAGTGTTGAAAATTGATGACGTCGCTTTGAATGGTGCATAGGAACGCAAAAAAGTCTAGAGTTCAAATAAGTTTTAAAAAATGAAGTGCCAGTGTAACAGATGAGTTCTCATCCGAAACCGTGATACTCTGAAATAGATTGTCCAGTTTGTACACGAAGTGTGTCTTGTTTTTGCCGTAACCCTCTCTACTCTTTTTCACATGCCATGTGGGTGAAGTGATGATACTATGCCAAGTTTCAACCTTTTCAGAGTTCATTTTGTAGTGATTTTCAATTTCACGGTCATTTAGCTCTCTAAACAAATCGGTAAATGACTGAAAAATAGCAAATGATGTCAGAACATGTTGAAAATTGATGTCCTCGCTTTGAATGGTGCATACGGAACGCAAAAAAGTCTGGAGTTCAAATATGTTTAAAAAAAATTAAGTTCCCGTGTAACCGATGAGTTCTCGTCCGAAACCCTGATACTCTGAAACAGATTGTCTAGTTTGTACACGAAGTGCGTCCAGTTTTTGTCGTAACCCTCTCTAGTATTTCGCACATGCCGCGTGGGTGAAATGATGATACCATGCCAAGTTTCAACATTTTCAGAGTTCACTTTGTAGTGATTTTCAATTTCACGGTCATTTAGCTCTCTAAATAAATCGGTAAACGACTGGAAATAGCAAATGATGTTAGACAGTGTTGAAAATTGATGACGGCGCTTTGAATGGTGCATAGGAACGCAAAAAATGTCTGGAGTTCAAATAAAGTTAGAAAAATGAAGTGCCCATGTAACAGATGAGTTCTTGTCTGGAACCATGATACTCCGAAATAGATTGTCCAGTTTGTACACGAAGTGCGTCCGGTTTTTGCCGTAACCGTCTCTACTCTTCTTCACATGCCATGTGGTTGAAATGATGATACCATGCCAAGTTTCAACCTTTTCAGAGTTCATTTTGTAGTGATTTTCAATTTCACGGTCATTTAGCTCTCTAAACAAATCGGTAAATGACTGAAAAATAGCAAATGATGTCAGAACATGTTGAAAATTGATGTCCTCGCTTTGAATGGTGCATACGGAACGCAAAAAAGTCTGGAGTTCAAATATGTTTAAAAAAAATTAAGTTCCCGTGTAACCGATGAGTTCTCGTCCGAAACCCTGATACTCTGAAACAGATTGTCTAGTTTGTACATGAAGTGCGTCCAGTTTTTGTCGTAACCCTCTCTAGTATTTCGCACATGCCGCGTGGGTGAAATGATGATACCATGCCAAGTTTCAACATTTTCAGAGTTCACTTTGTAGTGATTTTCAATTTCACGGTCATTTAGCTCTCTAAATAAATCGGTAAACGACTGGAAATAGCAAATGATGTTAGACAGTGTTGAAAATTGATGACGGCGCTTTGAATGGTGCATAGGAACGCAAAAAATGTCTGGAGTTCAAATAAAGTTAGAAAAATGAAGTGCCCGTGTAACAGATGAGTTCTTGTCTGGAACCATGATACTCCAAAATAGATTGTCCAGTTTGTACACGAAGTGCTTCCGGTTTTTGCCGTAACCGTCTCTACTCTTCTTCACATGCCATGTGGTTGAAATGATGATACCATGCCAAGTTTCAACCTTTTCAGAGTTCATTTTGTAGTGATTTTCAATTTCACGGTCATTTAGCTCTCTAAACAAATCGGTAAATGACTGAAAAATAGCAAACGATGTCAGAACGTGTTGAAAATTGATGTCCTCGCTTTGAATAGTGCATACGGAACGCAAAAAACTCTAGAGTTCAAATAAGTTTAAAAAAATGAAGTGCCCGTGTAACCGATGAGTTCTCGTCCGAAACCCTGATACTCCGAAAGAGATTGTCCAGTTTGTACACGAAGTGCGTCCAGTTTTTGCCGTAACCCTGTCTACTCTTTTGCATCTGCACTGTGGGTGAAATGATGATACCATGCCAAGTTTCAACCTTTTCAGAGATCATTTTGTAGTGATTTTGAATTTCACGGTCATTTAGCTCTGTAAACAAGTCGGTAAATGACTGAAAAAATAGCAGATGGTGTTAGAAAGTGTTGAAAATTGATGACGTCGCTTTGAATGGTGCATAGGAACACAAAAAAGTCTGGAGTTCAAATAAGTTTTAAAAAATGAAGTGCCCGTGTAACAGATGAGTTCTCGTCCGAAACCCTGATACTCCGAAAGAGATTTTCTAGTTTGTACACGAAGTGCGTCCACTTTGTGCCGTAACCCTCTCTACTATTTTGCACATGCTATGTGGGTGAATGATGATACCATGCCAAGTTTCAACATATTTAGAGTTCATTTTGTAGTGATTTTCAATTTCACGATCATTTAGCTCTCTAAACAAATCGGTAAATGACTGAAAAATAGCAAACGATGTCAGAACGTGTTGAAAATTGTTGTCCTGGCTTTGAATGGAGCATAAAGAACGCAAAAAACTCTGGAGTTCAAATAAGTTTTAAAAAAATGAAGTGCCCGTGTAATAGACGAGTTCTTGTCTGGAACCCTGATACTCCGAAATAGATTGTCGAGTTTGTACACGAAGTGCGTCTGGTTTTTGCCGTAACCGTCTCTACTCTTTTTCACATGCAATGTGGGTGAAATGATGATACCATGCCAAGTTTCATCCTTTTAAGAGTTCATTTTGTAGTGATTTTCAATTTCACGTTCATTTAGCTCTCTAAAGAAATCGGTAAATGACTGAAAAATAGCAAACGATGTCAGAACGTGTTGAAAATTGATGTCCTTGCTTTGAATGGTGCATACGGAATGCAAAAAACTATGGAGTTCAAATAAGTTTAAAAAAATGAAGTGCCCGTGTAACCGATGAGTTCTTGTCCGAAACCCTGATACTCCGAAAGAGATTGTCCAGTTTGTACACGAAGTGCGTCCAGTTTTGCCATAACCCTGTCTACTCTTTTGCACGTGCACTGCGGGTGAAATGATGATACCATGCCAAGTTTCAACCTTTTCAGAGATCATTTTGTAGTGATTTTGAATTTCACGGTCATTTAGCTCTGTAAACAAGTCGGTAAATGACTGAAAAAATAGCAGATGATGTTAGAAAGTGTTGAAAATTGATGACGTCGCTTTGAATGGTGCATAGGAACACAAAAAAGTCTGGAGTTCAAATAAGTTTTAAAAAATGAAGTGCCCGTGTAACAGATGAGTTCTCGTCCGAAACCCTGATACTTCGAAAGAGATTTTCCAGTTTGTACACGAAGTGCGTCCAGTTTTTGCCGTAACCCTCTCTACTATTTTGCACATGCTATGTGGGTGAATGATGATACCATGCCAAGTTTCAACATATTCAGAGTTCATTTTGTAGTGATTTTCAATTTCACGATCATTTAGCTCTCTAAACAAATCGGTAAATGATTGAAAAAATAGCAAATGGTGTTAGAAAGTCTTGAAAATTGATGACGTCGCTTTGAATGGAGCATAGGAACACAAAAAAGTTTGGAGTTCAAATAAGTTTAAAAAAATGAAGTGCCCGTGTATGATGAGTTCTTGTCTGGAACCCTGATACTCCGAAATAGATTGTCTAGTTTGTACACGAAGTGCGTCTGGTTTTTGCCGTAACCGTCTCTACTCTTTTACACATGCAATGTGGGTGAAATGATGATACCATGCCAAGTTTCAACCTTTTAAGAGTTCATTTTGTAGTGATTTTCAATTTCACGTTCCTTTAGCTCTCTAAACAAATCAGTAAATGACTGAAAAATAGCAAACGATGTCAGAACGTGTTGAAAATTGATGTCCTCGCTTTGAATGGTGCATACGGAACGCAAAAAACTCTGGAGTTAAAATAAGTTTAAAAAAATGAAGTGCCCGTGTAAACGATGAGTTCTCGTCCGAAACCCTGATACTCCGAAAGAGATTGTCCAGTTTGTACACGAAGTGCATCCAGTTTTTGCCGTAACCCTGTCTACTCTTTTGCACGTGCACTGTGGGTGAAATGATGATACCATGCTAAGTTTCAACCTTTTCAGAGATCATTTTGTAGTGATTTTGTATTTCACGGTCATTTAGCTCTGTAAACGAGTCGGTAAATGACTGAAAAAATAGCAGATGATGTTAGAAAGTGTTGAAAATTGATGACGTCGCTTTGAATGGTGCATAGGAACACAAAAAAGGCTGGAGTTCAAATAAGTTTTAAAAAATGAAGTGCCCGTGTAACAGATGAGTTCTCGTCCGAAACCCTGATACTCCAAAAGAGATTTTCTAGTTTGTACACGAAGTCCGTCCACTTTGTGCCGTAACCCCCTCTACTATTTTGCACATGCTATGTGGGTGAATGATGATACCATGCCAAGTTTCAACATATTTAGAGTTCATTTTGTAGTGATTTTCAATTTCACGATCATTTAGCTCTCTAAACAAATCGGTAAATGACTGAAAAATAGCAAACGATGTCAGAACATGTTGAAAATTGATGTCCTGGCTTTGAATGGAGCATACGGAACGCAAAAAACTCTGGAGTTCAAATAAGTTTAAAAAAATGAAGTGCCCGTGTAATAGATGAGTTCTTTTCTGGAACCCTGATACTCCGAAATAGATTGTCCAGTTTGTACACGAAGTGCGTCCGGTTTTTGCCGTAACCGTCTCTACTCTTTTTCACATGCAATGTGGGTGAAATGATCATACCATGCCAAGTTTCAACCTTTTAAGAGTTCATTTTGTAGTGATTTTCGATTTCACGTTCATTTAGCTCTCTAAAGAAATCGGTAAATGACTGAAAAATAGCAAACGATGTCAGAATGTGTTGAAAATTGATGTCCTTGCTTTGAATGGTGCATACGGAATGCAAAAAACTCTGGAGTTCAAATAAGTTTAAAAAAATGAAGTGCCCGTGTAACCGATGAGTTCTTGTCCAAAACCCTGATACTCCGAAAGAGATTGTCCAGTTTGTACACGAAGTGCGTCCAGTTTTGCCATAACCCTGTCTACTCTTTTGCACGTGCACTGCGGGTGAAATGATCATACCATGCCAAGTTTCAACCTTTTCAGAGATCATTTTGTAGTGATTTTGAATTTCACGGTCATTTAGCTCTGTAAACAAGTCAGTAAATGACTTAAAAAATAGCAGATGATGTTAGAAAGTGTTGAAAATTAATGACGTCGCTTTGAATGGTGCATAGGAACACAAAAAAGTCTGGAGTTCAAATAAGTTTTAAAAAATGAAGTGCCCTTGTAACAGATGAGTTCTCGTCCGAAACCCTGATACTCCGAAAGAGATTTTCCAGTTTGTACATGAAGTGCGTCCAGTTTTTGCCGTAACCCTCTCTACTATTTTGCACATGCTATGTGGGTGAATGATGATACCATGCCAAGTTTCAACATATTCAGAGTTCATTTTGTAGTGATTTTCAATTTCACGGTCATTTAGCTCTCTAAACAAATCGGTAAACGACTGGAAATAGCAAATGATGTTAGACAGTGTTCAAAATTGATGACGTCGCTTTGAATGGTGCATAGGAACGCAAAAAATGTCTGGAGTTCAAATAAAGTTAGAAAAATGAAGTGCCCGTGTAACAGATGAGTTCTTGTCTGGAACCATGATACTCCGAAATAGATTGTCCAGTTTGTACACGAAGTGCGTCCGGTTTTTGCCGTAACCGTCTCTACTCTTCTTCACATGCCATGTGGTTGAAATGATGATACCATGCCAAGTTTCAACCTTTTCAGAGTTCATTTTGTAGTGATTTTCAATTTCACGGTCATTTAGCTCTCTAAACAAATCGGTAAATGACTGAAAAATAGCAAACGATGTCAGAACATGTTGAAATTGATGACCTCGCTTTGAATGGTGCATACGGAACGCAAAAAACTCTGGAGTTCAAATAAGTTTAGAAAAATGAAGTGCCCGTGTAACCGATGAGTTCTCATCCGAAACCCTGATACTCCGAAAGAGATTGTCCAGTTTGTACACGAAGTGCGTCCAGTTTTTGCCGTAACCCTGTCTACTCTTTTGGACGTGCACTGTGGGTGCAATGATGATACCATGCCAAGTTTCAACCTTTTCAGAGATCATTTTGTAGTGATTTTGTATTTCACGGTCATTTAGCTCTGTAAACAAGTCGGTAAATGACTGAAAAAATAGCAGATGATGTTAAAAAGTGTTGAAAATTGATGACGTCGCTTTGAATGGTGCATAGGAACACAAAAAAGTCTGGAGTTCAAATAAGTTTTAAAAAAGGAAGTGCCCGTGTAACAGATGAGTTCTCGTCCGAAACCCTGACACTCCGAAAGAGATTTTCCAATTTGTACACGAAGTGCGTCCAGTTTTTGCCGTAACCCTCTCTACTATTTTGCACATGCTATGTGGGTGAATGATGATACCATGCCAAGTTTCAACATATTCAGAGTTCATTTTGTAGTGATTTTCAATTTCACGGTCATTTAGCTATCTAAATAAATCGGTAAACGACTGGAAATAGCAAATGATGTTAGACAGTGTTCAAAATTGATGACGTCGCTTTGAATGGTGCATAGGAACGCAAAAAATGTCTGGAGTTCAAATAAAGTTAGAAAAATGAAGTGCCCGTGTAACAGATGAGTTCTTGTCTGGAACCATGATACTCCAAAATAGATTGTCCAGTTTGTACATGAAGTGCATCCGGTTTTTGCCGTAACCGTCTCTACTCTTCTTCACATGCCATGTGGTTGAAATGATGATACCATGCCAAGTTTCAACCTTTTAAGAGTTCATTTTGTAGTGATTTTCAATTTCACGGTCATTTAGCTCTCTAAACAAATCGGTAAATGACTGAAAAATAGCAAATGATGTCAGAACGTGTTGAGAATTGATGTCCTCGCTTTGAATGGTGCATACGGAACGCAAAAAACTCTGGAGTTCAAATAAGTTTAAAAAAATGAAGTGCCCGTGTAACCGATGAGTTCTCGTCTGAAACCCTTATACTCCGAAAGAGATTGTCCAGTTTGTACACGAAGTGCGTTCATTTTTTGCCGTAACCCTGTCTACTCTTTTGCACGTGCACTGTGGGTGAAATGATGATACCATGCCAAGTTTCAACCTTTTCAGAGATCATTTTGTAGTGATTTTGTATTTCACAGTCATTTAGCTCTGTAAACAAGTCGGTAAATGACTGAAAAAATAGCAGATGATGTTAGAAAGTGTTGAAAATTGATGACGTCGCTTTGAATGGTGCATATGAAAACAAAAAGGTCTGGAGTTCAAATAAGTTTTAAAAAATGAAGTGCCCGTGTAACAGATGAGTTCTCGTCCGAAACCCTGATACTCCGAAAGAGATTTTCCAATTTGTACATGAAGTGCGTCCAGTTTTTGCCGTAACCCTCTCTACTATTTTGCACATGCTATGTGGGTGAATGATGATACCATGCCAAGTTTCAACATATTCAGAGTTCATTTTGTAGTGATTTTCAATTTCACGGTCATTTAGCACTCTAAATAAATCGGTAAACAACTGGAAATAAGAAATGATGTTAGATAGTGTTGAAAATTGATGACATCGCTTTGAATGGTGCATAGGAACGCAAAAAATGTCTAGAGTTCAAATAAAGTTAGAAAAATGAAGTGCCCGTGTAACAGATGAGTTCTTGTCTGGAACCATGATACTCCGAAATAGATTGTCCAGTTTGTACACGAAGTGCGTCCGGTTTTTGCCGTAACCGTCTCTACTCTTCTTCACATGCCATGTGGTTGAAATGACGATACCATGCCAAGTTTCAACCTTTTCAGAGTTCATTTTGTAGTGATTTTCAATTTCACGGTCATTTAGCTCTCTAAACAAATCGGTAAATGACTGAAAAATAGCAAACGATGTCAGAACGTGTTGAAAATTGATGTCCTCGCTTTGAATGGTGCATACGGAACGCAAAAAACTCTGGAGTTCAAATAAGTTTAAAAAAATGAAGTGCCCGTGTAACCGATGAGTTCTTGTCCGAAACCCTGATACTCGGAAAGAGATTGTCCAGTTTGTACACGAAGTGCGTCCAGTTTTTGCCGTAACCCTGTCTACTCTTTTGCATGTGCACTGTGGGTGAAATGATGATACCATGGCAAGTTTCAACCTTTTCAGAGATCATTTTGTAATGATTTTGAATTTCACGGTCATTTAGCTCTGTAAACAAGTCGATAAATGACTGAAAAAATAGCAGATGATGTTAGAAAGTGTTGAAAATTGATGACGTCGCTTTGAATGGTGCATAGGAACACAAAAAATTCTGGAGTTCAAATAAGTTTAAAAAAATGAAGTGCCCGTGTAACAGATGAGTTCTCGTCCGAAACCATGATACTCCGAAAGAGATTTTCTAGTTTGTACACGAAGTGCGTCCACTTTGTGCCGTAACCCTCTCTACTATTTTGCACATGCTATGTGGGTGAATGATGATACCATTCCAAGTTTCAACATATTTAGAGTTCATTTTGTAGTGATTTTCAATTTCACGATCATTTAGCTCTCTAAACAAATCGGTAAATGACTGAAAAATAGCAAACGATGTCAGAACGTGTTGAAAATTGATGTCCTCGCTTTGAATGGAGCATATGGAACGCAAAAAACTCTGGAGTTCAAATAAGTTTAAAAAAATGAAGTGCCCGTGTAATAGATGAGTTCTTGTCTGGAACCCTGATACTCCGAAATAGATTGTCCAGTTTGTACACGAAGTGCGTCCGGTTTTTGCCGTAACCGTCTCTACTCTTTTTCACATGCAATGTGGGTGAAATGATGATACCATGCCAAGTTTCAACCTTTTAAGAGTTCATTTTGTAGTGATTTTCTATTTCACGTTCATTTAGCTCTCTAAACAAATCGGTAAATGACTGAAAAATAGCAAACGATGTCAGAACGTGTTGAAAATTGATGTCCTCGCTTTGAATGGTGCATACGGAACGCAAAAAACTCTGGAGTTCAAATAAGTTTAAAAAAATGAAGTGCCTGTGTAACCGATGAGTTCTGGTCCGAAACCCTGATACTCTGAAAGAGATTGTCCAGTTTGTACACGAAGTGCGTCCAGTTTTTGCCGTAACCCTGTCTACTCTTTTGCACGTGCACTGCGGGTGAAATGATGATACCATGCCAAGTTTCAACCTTTTTAGAGATCATTTTGTAGTGATTTTGAATTTCACGGTCATTTAGCTCTGTAAACAAGTCGGTAAATGACTGAAAAAATAGCAGATGATGTTAGAAAGTGTTGAAAATTGATGATGTCACTTTGAATGGTGCATAGGAACACAAAAAAGTCTGGAGTTCAAATAAGTTTAAAAAAATGAAGTGCCCGTGTAACAGATGAGTTCTCGTCCGAAACCCTGATACTCCGAAAGAGATTTTCTAGTTTGTACACGAAGTGCGTCCAGTTTTTGCCGTAACCCTCTCTACTATTTTGCACATGCTATGTGGGTGAATGATGATACCATGCCAAGTTTCAACATGTTCAGACTTCATTTTGTACTGATTTTCAATTTCACGATCATTTAGCTCTCTAAACAAATCGGTAAATGATTGAAAAAATAGCAAATGGTGTTAGAAAGTGTTGAAAATTGATGATGTCGCTTTGAATGGTGCATAGGAACACAAAAAGTTTGGAGTTCAAATAAGTTTAAAAAAATGAAGTGCCCGTGTATGATGAGTTCTTGTCTGGAACCCTGATACTCCGAAAAAGATTGTCCAGTTTGTACACGAAGTGCGTCCGGTTTTTGCCGTAACCGTCTCTACTCTTTTTCACATGCAATGTGGGTGAAATGATGATACCATGCCAAGTTTCAACCTTTTAAGAGTTCATTTTGTAGTGATTTTCAATTTCACGTTCATTTAGCTCTCTAAACAAATCGGTAAATGACTGAAAAATAGCAAACGATGTCAGAACATGTTGAAAATTGATGTCCTCGCTTTGAATGGTGCATACGGAACGCAAAAAACTCTGGAGTTCAAATAAGTTTAAAAAAATGAAGTGCCCGTGTAACCGATGAGTTCTCGTCCGAAACCCTGATACTCCGAAAGACATTGTCCAGTTTGTACACGAAGTGCGTCCAGTTTTTGCCGTAACCCTGTCTACTCTTTTCCACGTGCACTGTGGGTGAAATGATGATACCATGCCAAGTTTCAACCTTTTTAGAGATCATTTTGTAGTGATTTTGAATTTCACGGTCATTTAGCTCTGTAAACAAGTCGGTAAATGACTGAAAAAATAGCAGATGATGTTAGAAAGTGTTGAAAATTGATGACGTCACTTTGAATGGTGCATAGGAACACAAAAAAGTCTGGAGTTCAAATAAGTTTAAAAA
>NC_041384.1:293325441-293336444 GCF_002162155.2 Triticum dicoccoides
GAAGTGCGTCCAGTTTTTGCCGTAACCCTGTCTACTCTTTTGCACGTGCACTGTGGGTGAAATGATGATACCATGCCAAGTTTCAACCTTTTCAGAGATCATTTTGTAGTGATTTTGAATTTCACGGTCATTTAGCTCTGTAAACAAGTTGGTAAATGACTGAAAAAATAGCAGATGATGTTAGAAAGTGTTGAAAATTGATGACGTCGCTTTGAATGGTGCATAAGAACACAAAAAAGTCTGGACTTCAAATAAGTTTTAAAAAATGAATTGCCCGTGTAACAGATGAGTTCTCGTCCGAAACCCTGATACTCCGAAAGAGATTTTCCAGTTTGTACACGAAGTGCGTCCAGTTTTTGCCGTAACCCTCTCTACTATTTTGCACATGCTATGTGGGTGAATGATGATACCATGCCAAGTTTCAACATATTCAGAGTTCATTTTGTACTGATTTTCAATTTCACGATCATTTAGCTCTCTAAACAAATCGGTAAATGATTGAAAAAATAGCAAATGGTGTTAGAAAGTGTTGAAAATTGATGATGTCGCTTTGAATGGTGCATAGGAACACAAAAAAGTTTGGAGTTCAAATAAGTTTAAAAAAATGAAGTGCCCGTGTATGATGAGTTCTTGTCTGGAACCCTGATACTCCGAAAAAGATTGTCCAGTTTGTACACGAAGTGCGTCCGGTTTTTGCCGTAACCGTCTCTACTCTTTTTCACATGCAATGTGGGTGAAATGATGATACCATGCCAAGTTTCAACCTTTTAAGAGTTCATTTTGTAGTGATTTTCAATTTCACGTTCATTTAGCTCTCTAAACAAATCGGTAAATGACTGAAAAATAGCAAACGATGTCAGAACATGTTGAAAATTGATGTCCTCGCTTTGAATGGTGCATACGGAACGCAAAAAACTCTGGAGTTCAAATAAGTATAAAAAAATGAAGTGCCCGTGTAACCGATGAGTTCTCGTCCGAAATCCTGATACTCCGAAAGAGATTGTCCAGTTTGTACACGAAGTGCGTCCAGTTTTTGCCGTAACCCTGTCTACTCTTTTGCACGTGCACTGCGGGTGAAATGATGATACCATGCCAAGTTTCAACCTTTTTAGAGATCATTTTGTAGTGATTTTGAATTTCACGGTCATTTAGCTCTGTAAACAAGTCGGTAAATGACTGAAAAAATAGCAGATGATGTTAGAAAGTGTTGAAAATTGATGACGTCACTTTGAATGGTGCATAGGAACACAAAAAAGTCTGGAGTTCAAATAAGTTTTAAAAAATGAAGTGCCCGTGTAACAGATGAGTTCTCGTCCGAAACCCTGATACTCCGAAAGAGATTTTCCAGTTTGTACACGAAGTGCGTCCAGTTTTTGCCGTAACCCTCTCTACTATTTTGCACATGCTATGTGGGTGAATGATGATACCATGCCAAGTTTCAACATATTCAGAGTTCATTTTGTACTGATTTTCAATTTCACGAT
This sequence comes from Triticum dicoccoides, assembly GCF_002162155.2. Lineage (NCBI taxonomy): Eukaryota > Viridiplantae > Streptophyta > Magnoliopsida > Poales > Poaceae > Triticum > Triticum dicoccoides. Next base: position 293,326,926 of record NC_041384.1, read on the forward strand.
CATTTAGCTCTCTAAACAAATTGGTAAATGATTGAAAAAATAGCAAATGGTGTTAGAAAGTGTTGAAAATTGATGATGTCGCTTTGAATGGTGCATAGGAACACAAAAAAGTTTGGAGTTCAAATAAGTTTAAAAAAATGAAGTGCCCGTGTATGATGAGTTCTTGTCTGGAACCCTGATACTCCGAAATAGATTGTCCAGTTTGTACACGAAGTGCATCCGGTTTTTGCCGTAACCGTCTCTACTCTTTTTCACATGCAATGTGGGTGAAATGATGATACCATGCCAAGTTTCAACCCTTTAAGAGTTCATTTTGTAGTGATTTTCAATTTCACGTTCATTTAGCTCTCTAAACAATCGGTAAATGACTGAAAAATAGCAAACGATGTCAGAACATGTTGAAAATTGATGTCCTCGCTTTGAATGGTGCATACAGAACGCAAAAAACTCTGGAGTTCAAATATGTTTAAAAAAATGAAGTGCCCGTGTAACCGATGAGTTCTCGTCCGAAACCCTGATACTCCGAAAGACATTGTCCAGTTTGTACACGAAGTGCGTCCAGTTTTTGCCGTAACCCTGTCTACTCTTTTCCACGTGCACTGTGGGTGAAATGAAGATACCATGCCAAGTTTCAACCTTTTTAGAGATCATTTTGTAGTGATTTTGTATTTCACGGTCATTTAGCTCTGTAAACAAGTCGGTAAATGACTGAAAAAATAGCAGATGATGTTAGAAAGTGTTGAAAATTGATGACGTCGCTTTGAATGGTGCATAGGAACACAAAAAATTCTGGAGTTCAAATAAGTTTTAAAAAATGAAGTGCCCGTGTAATAGATGAGTTCTCGTCCGAAACCCTGATACTCTGAAAGAGATTTTCTAGTTTGTACACGAAGTGCGTCCACTTTGTGCCGTAACCCTCTCTACTATTTTGCACATGCTATGTGGGTGAATGATGATACCATTCCAAGTTTCAACATATTTAGAGTTCATTTTGTAGTGATTTTCAATTTCACGATCATTTAGCTCTCTAAACAAATCGGTAAATGACTGAAAAATAGCAAACGATGTCAGAACGTGTTGAAAATTGATGTCCTCGCTTTGAATGGAGCATACGGAACGCAAAAAACTCTGGAGTTCAAATAAGTTTAAAAAAATGAAGTGCCCGTGTAATAGATGAGTTCTTGTCTGGAACCCTGATACTCCGAAATAGATTGTCCAGTTTGTACACGAAGTGCGTCCGGTTTTTGCCATAACCGTCTCTACTCTTTTTCACATGCAATGTGGGTGAAATGATGATACCATGCCAAGTTTCAACCTTTTAAGAGTTCATTTTGTAGTGATTTTCAATTTCACGTTCATTTAGCTCTCTAAACAAATCGGTAAATGACTGAAAAATAGCAAACGATGTCAGAACATGTTGAAAATTGATGTCCTCGCTTTGAATGGTGCATACGGAATGCAAAAAACTCTGGAGTTCAAATAAGTTTAAAAAAATGAAGTGCCCGTGTAACCGATGAGTTCTCGTCCGAAACCCTGATACTCCGAAAGAGATTGTCCAGTTTGTACACGAAGTGCGTCCAGTTTTTGCCGTAACTCTGTCTACTCTTTTGAACGTGCACTGTGGGTGAAATGATGATACCATGCCAAGTTTCAACCTTTTCAGAGATCATTTTGTAGTGATTTTGTATTTCACGGTCATTTAGCTCTGTAAACAGGTCCGTAAATGACTGAAAAAATAGCAGATGATGTTAGAAAGTGTTGAAAATTGATGACATCGCTTTGAATGGTCCATAGGAACACAAAAAAGTCTGGAGTTCAAATAAGTTTTAAAAAATGAAGTGCCCGTGTAACAGATGAGTTCTCGTCCGAAACCCTGATACTCCGAAAGAGATTTTCAATTTGTACACGAAGTGCGTCCAGTTTTTGCCGTAACCCTCTCTACTATTTTGCACATGCTATGTGGGTGAATGATGATACCATGCCAAGTTTCAACATATTCAGAGTTCATTTTGTAGTGATTTTCAATTTCACGATCATTTAGCTCTCTAAACAAATCGGTAAATGATTGAAAAAATAGCAAATGATGTTAGAAAATGTTGAAAATTGATGACGTCCCTTTGAATGGTGCATAGGAACACAAAAAAGTCTGGAGTTCAAATAAGTTTAAAAAAATGAAGTGATCGTGTAACAGATGAGTTCTTGTCTGGAACCCTGATACTCCGAAATAGATTGTCCAGTTTGTACACGAAGTGCATCCGGTTTTTGCCGTAACCCTCTCTACTCTTTTTCACATGCCATGTGGGTGAAATGATGATACCATGCCAAGTTTCAACCTTTTAAGAGTTCATTTTGTAGTGATTTTCAATTTCACGTTCATTTAGCTCTGTAAACAAATCGGTAAATGACTGAAAAATAGCAAACGATGTCAGAACGTGTTGAAAATTGATGTCCTCGCTTTGAATGGTGCATACGGAACACAAAAAGGTCTGTAGTTCAAACAAGTTTAAAAAAATGAAGTGCCCGTGTAACCGATGAGTTCTCGTCCGAAACCCTGATACTCCGAAACATATTGTCCAGTTTGTACATGAAGTGCGTCCAGTTTTTGCCGTAACCCTCTACTCTTTTGCACATGCACTGTTGGTGAAATGGTGATACCATGCCAAGTTTCAACCTTTTCAGAGATCATTTTGTAGTGATTTTCAATTTCACGGTCATTTAGCTCTGTAAACAAATCGGTAAATGACTGAAAAAATAGCAGATGATGTTAGAAAGTGTTGAAAATTGATGACGTCGCTTTGAATGGTGCATAGGAACACAAAAAAGTCTGGAGTTCAAATAAGTTTTAAAAAATGAAGTGCCCGTGTAACAGATGAGTTCTCGTCCGAAACCCTGATACTCCGAAAGAGATTTTCCAGTTTGTACACGAAGTGCGTCCAGTTTTTGCCGTAACCCTCTCTACTATTTTGCACATGCTATGTGGGTGAATGATGATACCATGCCAAGTTTCAACATATTCAGAGTTCATTTTGTAGTGATTTTCAATTTCACGATCACTTAGCTCTCTAAACAAATCGGTAAATGATTGAAAAAATAGCAAATGATGTTAGAAAGTGTTGAAAATGGATGACGTCGCTTTGAATGGTGCATAGGAACACAAAAAAGTTTGGAGTTTAAATAAGTTTGAAAAAATGAAGTGCCCGTGTATGATGAGTTCTTGTCTGGAACCCTGATACTCCGAAATAGATTGTCCAGTTTGTACATGAAGTGCGTCCGGTTTTTGTCGTAACCGTCACTACTCTTTTTCACATGCAATGTGGGTGAAATGATGATACCATGCCAAGTTTCAACCTTTTAAGAGTTCATTTTGTAGTGATTTTCAATTTCACGTTCATTTAGCTCTTTAAACAAATCGGTAAATGACTAAAAAATAGCAAACGATGTCAGAACGTGTTAAAAATTGATGTCCTCACTTTGAATGGTGCATACGGAACGCAAAAAACTCTGGAGTTCAAATAAGTTAAAAAAATGAAGTGCCCGTGTAACCGATGAGTTCTCGTCCGAAACCCTGATACTCCGAAAGAGATTGTCCAGTTTGTACACGAAGTGCGTCCAGTTTTTGCCGTAACCCTGTCTACTCTTTTGCACGTGCACTGTGGGTGAAATGATGATACCATGCCAAGTTTCAACCTTTTCAGAGATCATTTTGTAGTGATTTTGTATTTCACGGTCATTTAGCTCTGTAAACAAGTCGGTAAATGACTGAAAAAATAGCAGATGATGTTAGAAAGTGTTGAAAATTGATGACGTCACTTTAAATGGTGCATAGGAACACAAAAAAGTCTGGAGTTCAAATAAGTTTAAAAAAATGAAGTGCCCGTGTAACAGATGAGTTCTCGTCCGAAACCCTGATACTCTGAAAGAGATTTTCCAGTTTGTACACGAAGTGCGTCCAGTTTTTGCCTTAACCCTCTCTACTATTTTGACATGCTATGTGGGTGAATGATGATACCATGCCAAGTTTCAACATATTCAGAGTTCATTTTGTAGTGATTTTCAATTTCACGATCATTTAGCTCTCTAAACAAATCGGTAAATGATTGAAAAAATAGCAAATGATGTTAGAAAGTGTTGAAAATTGATGACGTCGCTTTGAATGGTGCATAGGAACACAAAAAAGTCTTGAGTTCAAATAAGTTTGAAAAAATGAAGTGATCGTGTAACAGATGAGTTCTTGTCCGAAACCCTGATACTCCGAAATAGATTGTCCAGTTTGTACATGAAGTGCGTCCAGTTTTTGCCGTAACCCTCTACTCTTTTGCACATGCACTGTGGGTGAAATGATGATACCATGCCAAGTTTCAACCTTTTCAGAGATCATTTTGTAGTGATTTTCAATTTCACGGTCATTTAGCTCTGTAAACAAATCGGTAAATGACGGAAAAAATAGCAGATGATGTTAGAAAGTATTGAAAATTGATGTCCTCGCTTTGAATGGTGCATAGGAACACAAAAAAGTCTGGAGTTCAAATAAGTTTAAAAAAATGAAGTTCCCGTGTAACGGATGAGTTCTTGTCCGAAACCCTGATACTCCGAAATAGATTGTCCAGTTTGTACATGAAGTGCCTCTGGTTTTTGCCGTAACCCTCTCTACTCTTTTTCACATGCCATGTGGGTGAAATGATGATACCATGCCAAGTTTCAACATTTTTAGAGTTCATTTTGTAGTGATCTTCAATTTCACGGTCATTTAGCTCTCTAAACAAATCGGTAAATGACTGAAAAATAGCAAACGGTGTCAAAACATGTTGAAAATTGATGTCCTTGCTTTGAATGGTGCATACGGAACGCAAAAAAGTCTGGAGTTCAAATAATTTTAAAAAAATGAAGTGCCCGTGTAACCGATGAGTTCTCGTCCGAAACCCTGATACTCCGAAACAGATTGTCCAGTTTGTACACAAAGAGCGTCCAGTTTTTGCCGTAACCCTCTACTCTTTTGCACGTGGATTGTCGGTGAAATGATGATACCATGCCAAGTGTCAACCTTTTAGAGATCGTTTTGTAGTGATTTTCAATTTCACGGTCATTTAGCTCTCTAAACAAATCGGTAAATGATTGAGAAAATAGCAAATGATGTTAGAAAGTGTTGAAAATTGACGACGTCACTTTGAATGGTGCATACGGAACGCAAAAAACTCTGGAGTTCAATAAGTTTAAAAAATGAAGTGCCCATGTAACCGATGAGTTCTCGTCCGAAACCCTGATACTCCGAAAGAGATTGTCCAGTTTGTACACGAAGTGCGTCCCGTTTTTGCCGTAACCCTGTCTACTCTTTTGCACGTGCACTGTGGGTGAAATGATGATACCATGCCAAGTTTCAACCTTTTCAGAGATCATTTTGTAGTGATTTTGAATTTCATGGTCATTTAGCTCTGTAAACAAGTCGGTAAATGACTGAAAAAATAGCAGATGATGTTAGAAAGTGTTGAAAATTGATGACGTCGCTTTGAGTGGTGCATAGGAACACAAAAAAGTATGGAGTTCAAATAACTTTTAAAAAATGAAGTGCCCGTGTAACAGATGAGTTCTCGTCCGAAACCCTGATACTCCGAAAGAGATTTTCCAGTTTGTACACGAAGTGCGTCCAGTTTTTGCCGTAACCCTCTCTACTATTTTGCACATGCTATGTGGGTGAATGATGATACCATGCCAAGTTTCAACATATTCAGAGTTCATTTTGTAGTGATTTTCAATTTCACGATCATTTAGCTCTCTAAACAAATCGGTAAATGATTGAAAAAATAGCAAATGATGTTAGAAAGTGTTGAAAATTGATGACGTCGCTTTGAATGGTGCATAGGAACACAAAAAAGTCTGGAGTTCAAATAAGTTTAGAAAAATGAAGTGCCCGTGTAACAGATGAGTTCTTGTCTGGAACCCTGATACTCCAAAATAGATTGTCCAGTTTGTACACGAAGTTCATCCGGTTTTTGCTGTAACCCTCTTTACTCTTTTTCACATGCCATGTGGGTGAAATGATGATACCATGCCAAGGTTCAACCTTTTAAGAGTTCATTTTGTAGTGATTTTCAATTTCACGTTCATTTAGCTCTCTAAACAAATCGGTAAATGACTGAAAAATTGCAAACGATGTCAGAATGTGTTGAAAATTGATGTCCTCGCTTTGAATGGTGCATACGGAACACAAAAAGGTCTGGAGTTCAAATAAGTTTAAAAAAATGAAGTGCCCGTGTAACCGATGAGTTCTCATCCGAAACCTTGATACTCCGAAACAGATTGTCCAGTTTGTACACGAAGTGCGTCCAGTTTTTGCCGTAACCCTCTACTCTTTTGCACATGCATTGTGGGTGAAATGATGATACCATGCCAAGTTTCAACCTTTGCAGAGATCATTTTGTAGTGATTTTCAATTTCACGGTCATTTAGCTCTGTAAACAAATCGGTAAATGACCGAAAAAATAGCAGATGATGTTAGAAAGTGTTGAAAATTGATGACATCGCTTTGAATGGTGCATAGGAACACAAAAAAGTCTGGAGTCCAAATAAGTTTAAAAAAATGATGTTCCCGTGTAACGGATGAGTTCTTGTCCGAAACCCTGATACTCCGAAATAGATTGTCCAGTTTGTACATGAAGTGCGTCCGGTTTTTGCCGTAACCCTCTCTACTCTTTTTCACATGCCATGTGGGTGAAATGATGATACCATGCCAAGTTTCAACATTTTCAGAGTTCATTTTGTAGTGATTTTCAATTTCACGGTCATTTAGCTCTCTAAACAAATCGGTAAATGACTGAAAAATAGCAAACGGTGGTAAAACATGTTGAAAATTGATGTCCTCACTTTGAATGGTGCATATGGAACGCAAAAAAGTCTGGAGTTCAAATAATTTCAAAAAAATGAAGTGCCCGTGTAACCGATGAGTTCTCGTCCGAAACCCTGATACTCCGAAACAGATTGTCCAGTTTGTACACGAAGTGCGTCCAGTTTTTGCCGTAACCCTCTACTCTTTTGCACATGCACTGTGGGTGAAATGATGATACCATGCCAAGTTTCAACCCTTTTAGAGATCATTTTGTAGTGATTTTCAATTTCACGGTCATTTAGCTCTCTAAACAAATCGGTAAATGATTGAAAAAATAGCAAATGATGTTAGAAAGTGTTGAAAATTGACGACATCACTTTGAGTGGTGCATAGGAAAACAAAAAAGTTTGGAGTTCAAATAAGTTTAAAAAAATGAAGTGCCCGTGTAATAGATGAGTTCTTGTCCGAAACCCTGATACTCCGAAATATATTGTCTAGTTTGTACATGAACTGCGTCTGGTTTTTGCCGTAACCCTCTCTACTCTTTTTCACATGCCATGTGGGTGAAATGATGATACCATGCCAAGTTTCAACATTTTCAGAGTTCATTTTGTAGTGATTTTCAATTTCGCGGTCATTTAGCTCTCTAAACAAATCGGTAAATGACTGAAAAATAGCAAACGGTGGTAAAACGTGTTGAAAATTGATGTCCTCACTTTGAATGGTGCATATGGAACGCAAAAAAGTCTGGAGTTCAAATAATTTCAAAAAAATGAAGTGCCGTGTAACCGATGAGTTCTCGTCCGAAACCCTGATACTCCGAAAGAGATTGTCCAGTTTGTACACGAAGTGCGTCCAGTTTTTGCCGTAACCCTGTCTACTCTTTTGCACGTGCACTGTGGGTGAAATGATGATACCATGCCAAGTTTCAACCTTTTCAGAGATCATTTTGTAGTGATTTTGAATTTCACGGTCATTTAGCTCTGTAAACAAGTCGGTAAATGACTGAAAAAATAGCAGATGATGTTAGAAAGTGTTGAAAATTGATGACGTCGCTTTGAATGGTGGATAGGAACACAAAAAAGTCTGGAGTTCAAATAAGTTTTAAAAAATGAAGTGCCCGTGTAACAGATGAGTTCTCGTCCGTAACCCTGATACTCCGAAAGAGATTTTCCAGTTTGTACACGAAGTGCGTCTAGTTTTTGCCGTAACCCTCTCTACTATTTTGCACATGCTATGTGGGTGAATGATGATACCATGCCAAGTTTCAACATATTTAGAGTTCATTTTGTAGTGATTTTCAATTTCACGATCATTTAGCTCTCTAAACAAATCGGTAAATGATTGAAAAAATAGCAAATGATGTTAGAAAGTGTTGAAAATTGATGACGTTGCTTTGAATGGTGCATAGGAAGACAAAAAAGTCTGGAGTGCAAATAAGTTTAAAAAAATGAAGTGCCCGTGTAACAGATGAGTTCTTGCCTGGAACCCTGATACTCCGAAATAGATTGTCCAGTTTGTACATGAGGTGCATCCGGTTTTTGCTGTAACCCTCTCTACTCTTTTTCACATGCCATGTGGGTGAAATGATGATACCATGCCAAGTTTCAACCTTTTAAGAGTTCATTTTGTACTGATTTTCAATTTCACGTTCATTTAGCTCTCTAAACAAATCGGTAAATGACTGAAAAATAGCAAACGATGTCAGAACATGTTGAAAAATGATGGCCTCGCTTTGAATGGTGCATACGGAACACAAAAAGGTCTGGAGTTCAAATAAGTTTAAAAAAATGAAGTACCCGTGTAACCGATGAGTTCTCATCCGAAACCCTGATACTCTGAAACAGATTGTCCAGTTTGTACACGAAGTGCGTCCAGTTTTTGCCGTAACCCTCTACTCTTTTGCACATGCACTGTGGGTGAAATGATGATACCATGCCAAGTTTCAACCTTTTTAGAGATCATTTTGTAGTGATTTTCAATTTCACGGTCATTTAGCTCTGTAAACAAATCGGTAAATGACTGAAAAAATAGCAGATGATGTTAGAAAGTGTTGAAAATTGATGACGTCGCTTTGAATGGTGCATAGGAACACAAAAAAGTCTGGAGTTCAAATAAGTTTTAAAAAATGAAGTGCCCGTGTAACAGATGAGTTCTCGTCCGAAACCCTGATACTCCGAAAGAGATTTTCCAGTTTGTACACGAAGTGCGTCTAGTTTTTGCCGTAACCCTCTCTACTATTTTGCACATGCTATGTGGGTGAATGATGATACCATGCCAAGTTTCAACATATTTAGAATTCATTTTGTAGTGATTTTCAATTTCACGATCATTTAGCTCTCTAAACAAATCGGTAAATGATTGAAAAAATAGCAAATGATGTTAGAAAGTGTTGAAAATTGATGACATCGCTTTGAATGGTGCATAGGAACACAAAAAAGTCTGGAGTTCAAATAAGTTTAAAAAAATGAAGTGCCCGTGTAACAGATGAGTTCTTGTCTGGAACCTTGATACTCCGAAATAGATTGTCCAGTTTGTACATTAAGTGCATCCGGTTTTTGCTGTAACCCTCTCTACTCTTTTTCACATGCCATGTGGGTGAAATGATGATACCATGCCAAGTTTCAACCTTTTAAGAGTTCATTTTGTAGTGATTTTCAATTTCACGTTCATTTAGCTCTCTAAACAAATCGTAAATG
>NC_041384.1:293336577-293338365 GCF_002162155.2 Triticum dicoccoides
CATACGGAACACAAAAAGGTCTGGAGTTCAAATAAGTTTAAGAAAATGAAGTGCCCGTGTAACCGATGAGTTCTCATCCGAAACCCTGATACTCCGAAACAGATTGTCCAGTTTGTACACGAAGTGCGTCCGGTTTTTGCCGTAACCCTCTACTCTTTTGCACATGCACTGTGGGTGAAATGATGATACCAGGCCAAGTTTCAACCTTTTCAGAGATCATTTTGTAGTGATTTTCAATTTCACGGTCATTTAGCTCTGTAAACAAATCGGTAAATGACTGAAAAAATAGCAGATGATGTTAGAAAGTGTTGAAAATTGATGACGTCGCTTTGAATGGTGCATAGGAACACAAAAAAGTCTGGAGTCCAAATAAGTTTAAAAAAATGATGTTCCCATGTAACGGATGAGTTCTTGTCCGAAACCCTGATACTCCGAAATAGATTGTCCAGTTTGTACATGAAGTGCGTCCGGTTTTTGCCGTAACCCTCTCTACTCTTTTTCACATGCCATGTGGGTGAAATGATGATACCATGCCAAGTTTCAACATTTTCAGAGTTCATTGTGTAGTGATTTTCAATTTCACGGTCATTTAGCTCTCTAAACAAATCGGTAAATGACTGAAAAATAGCAAACGGTGGTAAAACGTGTTGAAAATTGATGTCCTCACTTTGAATGGTGCATATGGAATGCAAAAAAGTCTGGAGTTCAAATAATTTCAAAAAAATGAAGTGCCGTGTAACAGATGAGTTCTCGTCCGAAACCCTGATACTCCGAAACAGATTGTCCAGTTTGTACACGAAGTGCGTCCAGTTTTTGCCGTAACCCTCTACTCTTTTGCATGTGGATTGTCGGTGAAATGATGATACCATGCCAAGTGTCAACCCTTTTAGAGATCATTTTGTAGTGATTTTCAATTTCACGGTCATTTAGCTCTCTAAACAAATCGGTAAATGATTGAAAAAATAGCAAATGATGTTAGAAAGTGTTGAAAATTGACGACGTCACTTTGAATGGTGCATAGGAAAACAAAAAAGTTTGGAGTTCAAATAAGTTTAAAAAAATGAAGTGCCCGTGTAATAGATGAGTTCTTGTCTGGAACCCTGATACTCCGAAATAGATTGTCCAGTTTGTACACGAAGTGCGTCCGGTTTTTGCCGTAACTGTCTCTACTCTTTTTCACATGCAATGTGGGTGAAATGATGATACCATGCCAAGTTTCAACCTTTTAAGAGTTCATTTTGTAGTGATTTTCAATTTCACGTTCATTTAGCTCTCTAAACAAATCGGTAAATGACTGAAAAATAGCAAACGATGTCAGAACATGTTGAAAATTGATGTCCTCGCTTTGAATGGTGCATACGGAACGCAAAAAACTCTGGAGTTCAAATAAGTTTAAAAAAATGAAGTGCCCGTGTAACCGATGAGTTCTCGTCTGAAACCCTGATACTCCGAAAGACATTGTCCAGTTTGTACATGAAGTGCGTCCAGTTTTTGCCGCAACCCTGTCTACTCTTTTGCACATGCACTGTGGGTGAAATGATGATACCATGCCAAGTTTCAACCTTTTCAGAGATCATTTTGTAGTGATTTTGAATTTCACGGTCATTTAGCTCTGTAAACAAGTCGGTAAATGACTGAAAAAATAGCAGATGATGTTAGAAAGTGTTGAAAATTGATGACGTCGCTTTGAATGGTGCATAGGAACACAAAAAAGTCTGGAGTTCAAATAAGTTTTAAAAAATGAAGTGCCCGTGTAACAGATGAGTTCTCGTCCGAAACCCTGATACT
>NC_041384.1:293338674-293347507 GCF_002162155.2 Triticum dicoccoides
TGATACTCCGAAATAGATTGTCCAGTTTGTACATTAAGTGCATCCGGTTTTTGCTGTAACCCTCTCTACTCTTTTTCACATGCCATGTGGGTGAAATGATGATACCATGCCAAGTTTCAACCTTTTAAGAGTTCATTTTGTAGTGATTTTCAATTTCACGTTCATTTAGCTCTCTAAACAAATCGTAAATGACTGAAAAATAGCAAACGATGGCAGAACGTGTTGAAAAATGATGTCCTCGCTTTGAATGGTGCATACGGAACACAAAAAGGTCTGGAGTTCAAATAAGTTTAAGAAAATGAAGTGCCCGTGTAACCGATGAGTTCTCATCCGAAACCCTGATACTCCGAAACAGATTGTCCAGTTTGTACACGAAGTGCGTCCGGTTTTTGCCGTAACCCTCTACTCTTTTGCACATGCACTGTGGGTGAAATGATGATACCATGCCAAGTTTCAACCTTTTCAGAGATCATTTTGTAGTGATTTTCAATTTCACGGTCATTTAGCTCTGTAAACAAATCGGTAAATGACTGAAAAAATAGCAGATGATGTTAGAAAGTGTTGAAAATTGATGACGTCGCTTTGAATGGTGCATAGGAACACAAAAAAGTCTGGAGTTCAAATAAGTTTAAAAAAATGAAGTTCCCGTGTAACGGATGAGTTCTTGTCCGAAACCCTGATACTCCGAAATAGATTGTCCAGTTTGTACATGATGTGCGTCCGGTTTTTGCCGTAACCCTCTCTACTCTTTTTCACATGCCATGTGGGTGAAATGATGATACCATGCCAAGTTTCAACATTTTCAGAGTTCATTTTGTAGTGATTTTCAATTTCACGGTCATTTAGCTCTCTAAACAAATCGGTAAATGACTGAAAAATAGCAAACGGTGTCAAAATGTGTTGAAAATTGATGTCCTCACTTTGAATGGTGCATACGGAATGCAAAAAAGTCTGGAGTTCAAATAATATTAAAAAAATGAAGTGCCCGTGTAACCGATGAGTTCTCGTCCGAAACCCTGATACTCCGAAACAGATTGTCCAGTTTGTACACGAAGTGCGTCCAGTTTTTGCCGTAACCCTCTACTCTTTTGCTCGTGGATTGTCGGTGAAATGATGATACCATGCCAAGTGTCAACCTTTTTAGAGATCGTTTTGTAGTGATTTTCAATTTCACGGTCATTTAGCTCTCTAAACAAATCGGTAAATGATTGAAAAAATAGCAAATGATGTTAGAAAGTGTTGAAAATTGACGATGTCGCTTTGAATGGTGCATAGGAAAACAAAAAAGTTTGGAGTTCAAATAAGTTTAAAAAAATGAAGTGCCCCTGTAATAGATGAGTTCTTGTCTGGAACCCTGATACTCCGAAATAGATTGTCCAGTTTGTACACGAAGTGCGTCCGGTTTTTGCCGTAACTGTCTCTACTCTTTTTCACATGCAATGTGGGTGAAATGATGATACCATGCCAAGTTTCAACCTTTTCAGAGATCATTTTGTAGTGATTTTCAATTTCACGGTCATTTAGCTCTGTAAACAAATCGGTAAATGACTGAAAAAATAGCAGATGATGTTAGAAAGTGTTGAAAATTGATGACGTCGCTTTGAATGGTGCATAGGAACACAAAAAAGTCTGGAGTTCAAATAAGTTTAAAAAAATGAAGTGCCCGTGTAACAGATGAGTTCTCGTCCGAAACCCTGATACTCCGAAAGAGATTTTCCAGTTTGTACACGAAGTGCGTCTAGTTTTTGCCGTAACCCTCTCTACTATTTTGCACATGCTATGTGGGTGAATGATGATACCATGCCAAGTTTTAACATTTTCAGAGTTTATTTTGTAGTGATTTTCAATTTCACGGTCATTTAGCTATCTAAACAAATCGGTAAATGACTAAAAAATAGCAAACGGTTGTCAGGACCCCGACTCGATGCCACATAGGTCTAGCATGTAACACCTTATATCACTTTGCGGCCTCACGCACGGTATTCCCACGGGTGTCGCCTTACCTTTGCCCGGGACCGTTTGCGCCTTTTGGCACACGTATATGATAGTGTCGCTAGCACCCATATGATAAGGAGCCCGGGCTGACATGGCTAGTCGTAAACCCAAAGTGGCACAGACTTACAGGGACAAGCATCCATGACCCAGCATCGATCGTGTCGGTCATCAGCAAGTGGGTCCGGGCTGTAGCACCGGGCTAGCGGGACTCCGGTAAACCGGGCTGTAGCGGGCTAACAGGCCTCCGGTACTCAATGCGTGACATTTCCCCAAAGGGACAGACACAGGAACAAAGAAGGACACATGCCGGCCAGCCTAAGTGTTCCGGAGCAGTAGCAAGCTACCATGGCTCGGTGGAAACACTAGGAAACATTTCCCGGTAAGAGAGGCTACTAAGGATAAACAACTAGATAGTCAGATCCCACACATACCAAGCATTTCAATCATACACACAATATGCTCGATATGTGCAAATACAACAAGGCATCACAACATGACTCTACGACACAAGTAAGTATTCAGTAGGCTCCGAGGAGCGAGATATTACAAACATGGGTCTCATGACCCAACAATCAGAGCATACAATTCAAAACACAAGCGGAAGCTATCATGTCTGGGTACAGACATCTATAAATGAAAAAGGCTGAGAAGCCTGACTATCTATCAGATCCTGCCGAGGGCACAAGATCGTAGCTGAGGTAACAAGCTAAACATCGAAGTCCACGCAGAACTACTAGTCAGACTAAAGTCTCTCTGCAAAAACATAAAATAGGCAAATGTGAGTACAAATGTACCCAGCAAGACTTACATCAGAACTAGCTACATATGCATCATTTTCAACAAGGGGATGGTGGGGTTTAACTGCAGCAAGCCAGCTTTGACTCGGTGGCTATCCTGAACTACGACTGCAAGTAACTCTTTTGAGGTGGCGCACACGAGTCCACATATTCACCATATCAATACACCACTATGGATCCGCTCCCGTCTCCCTACGAGAACGCCATCCATAGCACTCACGCTTATCTTGCGTATTTTAGAGTATCCACTTTCACTTGTCTATGAACTGATATAAGCAACCCAGAAGTCCTTTTCCGCGGACACGGCTATTCGAATAGATGATGTTAACCCTGCAGGGGTGTACTTCTTCATACATGTTTCCACCACTTAGCGTCTGCACACGACATGTGCTCAGCAGACTTCAAGCGAAAGCCGACGTGGGTGTAGACCATGACCTACCTAAACACTCAAGTCTCTAGTCCAGGTTGATCGCCTATTCGGGTTCCATCCATGAGGAGATCCGGCCAGAGTTTCGCTCACAGCCCCAAACAATGTGAACAGGGTTCCCGAGATACCAAACGGGCATCCGGTACACCGTGCCACGTACCTACCGCATCACAGCCCACCCCTACGGTCAGCGCTGTCCACGGCCTCCAGTAAGCTACAAACACCAGAAACTACTTGCAACTCCTGGACAGAGGACTAGGGTGAATAAGAAGTGGAGCGGGGTCATATTTTAGGGCCCAATGTATGGTAGTAGCTGAATCATGGATCACAAACACAGAACTCAGTTCCTGAGGACGGCTTCAATGAGATAACCCACCATGTACTCCTACATGGCCTCTCACCACTACCTTTACCAAATCGTGTTCACACACTTAGCTCACACACAGTAGGACATGTTCACACGCCTCTGATTCATCCTCAATGAATCAGACCTGACTCAACTCTAAGCAGTAGCAGGCATGACAAACAAGCATGAATGAGTAGGCACAACAGGGCTCAAACAACTCCTCCTCATGCTAGTGGGTTTCATCTATTTACTGTGGAATGACAGGTCATGCAAAGGATAAAGGGGTTCAGCTACCGCAGCAAGTAACAGATGAATCGTTGTTGTCCTAATGCAGTAAAAGAGAGCAGGAGCGAGAGGGTAGGATTGTATCGGAATGAACAAGGGGGTTTGCTTGCCTGGCACTTCTGAAGATAACATTGAGTCTTCATTAGTGTCAACGATCACAACGTCGGAACGTCGTCTACCGGGGGAAAACAGATACCGGCAACAAAGAAGAAATACAATCAATGCAATGCACAATATGATGCATGCTCATGACATGGCAAGATGAATGTGTTTTGGGCTAATGCATCTAGCAACAAGTTAAATGGGGTTGGTTTGAATACAAAATTCAAGTTCAAACTCCATATGTGATTATTTAAAAGCCATTTAATTGATTTGTGCTAAACAGCAGCTATCAGTTGTTCTAACATGCATGAAAATGGTACAAATGGATTCCTTGAATTTTTCTGATAATTTTTCATATATAACTTATTTAATTTGGAGTTACGGTTGTTTTTCTATGAATTTTAGAAGTTTTAGGCATTTTCTGGAATTTCCTGAATATTTTTATAAAATAAACTAAATTCCAGAAAAGGAATATTGCGTCAGCATGACGCCGGGGTGACGTCAGCAGGTCAAAGGCATCGACCAGGTCAAACCTGACCAGTGGGTCCCGCGTGTCAGTGACTCAGTTGGTTAACCAGGTTGATTAGGGTTAAACTAATACTAACGAAAATGTCAGCAGGGCTGGGCCCACATGTCAGTGGCTTAAATAATTAACTAACTTAATTAGTGTTAACTAATCTAACACCTAAGCTAATTAACAGGGGCTGGCCCCACCTGTCATCGACCCAGGGGGGGGGGGTTCCGCCGTGGTCAAGTGGGTCAACCCCACCGGCGTCTCGACGCCGGCGAGGCCCGGGACGGTGGCGGCCGTCGGAAACACACTACAGGGCACGGGCGAGGCCGTGCTTGGGCTCATTGGAGAGCCCTTGCTCCCGCGCGTCGAACGGTGCGGTTGCTGGGTCGTGGGGAGGCCGGAGCTGACGACGGCGAGCTCCAAGGCGGCGGCCGGAGTTCGGGTGAGCTCAGAGTCGGCGTTAGGAAGCACAGCAGAGGGTGCGGATGGGTGCTATGGCCTCCTGGGGGTGCACTGAGCACGGCTGCGTGCTCGGTTGCAGCTCTAGGCAACCGTGGCTACGGTGGCGACATGGCCGGCGGCGAAGAGCTCTCGGCTCTGACGGTTGTCGGTGTTAGAGGAAGAAAACGAGTCAGGGGAGAGGGGGAAACGACGGAGGAGCTCACGTGGATCCCGTAGAGGTGGACGGCGGCTCGGGGAAGGCCGAACGGCGACGAATTTGACGACGGCGATCCTCGGTGGGCGAGGAGGGGAACGGCGAGGCTAGCGGCATCCAGGGGCTCTTCTGGTCGCGCGAGACGACGAGGAGGACGAGGGAGGACCGGCGGAGCTCGGGAGCGCATCTGAGAGGAGAGGGGATGGCGGTGGCCGTGAGGGAGCTCGTCGGTGGCGGCGGCTCCATTCGGGTGAGGAGAACAGAGGAGGGGGAGAGTGTTCCGGGGAGAGAGAGGAGAGGGGCACGGGGAGAGTAGGAGAGGGTCGAGGGGAGTGCGTGGCACCCTCAGGTGCCTCCAGCGGCGAGCAGGTAAGCAGGAGGTGGCCGGGGCTCTCGGGCGCGCGCGCCACGCCTCGGTCCTTCTAGCGAGGAGGAAGACGACAGGGGGGGAAGTGGAGATGGGCTGGGCCGCACAGGAGCTGGGCCGGCTGGGCTACCAGGTGAGCGCCAGATAAGTCCTTCTCTCTCTCTCTTTTATTTCTATTTAATTCTGTTTTCTATTTTCTGTAGTTTGTTTTGATTTAGTTTTAGACACTAAATCATTTTAATAAATTCTGTAGGTTTTTATGTGGCTTGCTAAAATATATACAAAGCCACTCACAAACTTCCAGAATTAATTGGAGTCATATTTAATATATATTAAATATAAATCCAAAGCAAATAGTTATTGGATTAATTCAAATGGCCCAAAATAATTAACTCTGAGATACCAAAAATATTGTTTTGAGTTTTACCTCTTTGCAATATTTTCAGAGACTAAGAGGAACATTTTCTTGGACTTCTTTGAGAAGATTTTAATGTTGATCATTTTTAGAAGGTTTCCGAGGCTTTGAAAATCCCTCAATTCAAATTTCATTTGAATTAAAACATGATGCTCACATGAGGCCTAGCCTAGTGCATAACAGGACCAGGGATGTGACAACGGTGTCAGAACGTGTTGAAAATTGATGTCCTCACTTTGAATTGTGCATACGGAACGCAAAAAAGTCTAGAGTTCAAATAATTTTAAAAAAATGAAGTGCCCGTGTAACCGATGAGTTCTCGTCCGAAACCCTGATACTCCGAAAGAGATTGTCCAGTTTGTACACGAAGTGTGTCCAGTTTTTGTCGTAACCCTGTCTACTCTTTTGCACGTGCACTGTGGGTGAAATGATGATACCATGCCAAGTTTCAACCTTTTCAGAGATCATTTTGTAGTGATTTTGAATTTCACGGTCATTTAGCTCTGTAAACAAGTCGGTAAATGACTGAAAAAATAGCAGATGATGTTAGAAAGTGTTGAAAATTGATGACGTCGCTTTGAATCGTGCATAGGAACACAAAAAAGTTTGGAGTTCAAATAAGATTAAAAAAATGAAGTTCCCGTGTAACCGATGAGTTCTTGTCCGAAACCCTGATACTCCGAAATAGATTGTCCAGTTTGTACATGAAGTGCGTCCGGTTTTTGCCGTAACCCTCTCTACTCTTTTTCACATGCCATGTGGGTGAAATGATGATACCATGCCAATTTTCAACATTTTCAGAGTTCATTTTGTAGTGATTTTCAATTTCACGGTCATTTAGCTCTCTAAACAAATCGGTAAATGACTGAAAAATAGCAAACGGTGTCAAAACGTGTTGAAAATTGATGTCCTCACTTTGAATGGTGCATACGGAACGCAAAAAAGTCTGGAGTTCAAATAATTTTAAAAAAATGAAGTGCCCGTGTAACCGATGAGTTCTCGTCCGAAACCCTGATACTCCGAAACAGATTGTCTAGTTTGTACACGAAGTGCGTCTAGTTTTTGCCGTGACCCTCTACTCTTTTGCACGTGTATTGTCGGTGAAATGATGATACCATGCCAAGTGTCAACCTTTTTAGAGATCGTTTTGTAGTGATTTTCAATTTCACGGTCATTTAGCTCTCAAAACAAATCGGTAAATGATTGAAAAAATAGCAAATGATGTTAGAAAGTGTTGAAAATTGACGACGTCACTTTGAATGGTGCATAGGAAAACAAAAAAGTTTGGAGTTCAAATAAGTTTAAAAAAATGAAGTGCCCCTGTAATAGATGAGTTCTTGTCTGGAACCCTGATACTCCGAAATAGATTGTCCAGTTTGTACATGAAGTGCGTCCGGTTTTTGCCATAACTGTCTCTACTCTTTTTCACATGCAATGTGGGTGAAATGATGATACCATGCCAAGTTTCAACCTTTTAAGAGTTCATTTTGTAGTGATTTTCAATTTCACGTTCATTTAGCTCTCTAAACAAATCGGTAAATGACTGAAAAATAGCAAACGATGTTAGAACGTGTTGAAAATTGATGTCCTCGCTTTGAATGGTGCATACGGAACGCAAAAAACTCTGGAGTTCAAATAAGTTTAAAAAATGAAGTGCCCGTGTAACCGATGAGTTCTCGTCCGAAACCCAGATACTCCGAAAGAGATTGTCCAGTTTGTACACGAAGTGCGTCCAGTTTTTGCCGTAACCCTGTCTACTCTTTTGCACGTGCACTGTGGGTGAAATGATGATACCATGCCAAGTTTCAACCTTTTCAGAGATCATTTTGTAGTGATTTTGAATTTCACGGTCATTTAGCTCTGTAAACAAGTCGGTAAATGACTGAAAAAATAGCAGATGATGTTAGAAAGTGTTGAAAATTGATGACGTCGCTTTGAATGGTGCATAGGAACACAAAACATTCTGGTGTTCAAATAAATTTTAAAAAATGAAGTGCCCGTGTAACAGATGATTTCTCGTCCGAAACCCTGATACTCCGAAAGAGATTTTCTAGTTTGTACACGAAGTGCGTCCAGTTTTTGCTGTAACCCTCTCTACTATTTTGCACATGCTATGTGGGTGAATGATGATACCATGCCATGTTTCAACATATTCAGAGTTCATTTTGTAGTGATTTTCTATTTCACGATCATTTAGCTCTCTAAACAAATCGGTAAATGATTGAAAAAATAGCAAATGATGTAAGAAAGTGTTGAAAATTGATGACATCACTTTGAATGGTGCATAGGAACACAAAAAAGTCTGGAGTTCAAATAAGTTTAAAAAAATGAAGTGCCCGTGTAACAGATGAGTTCTTGTCTGGAACCCTGATACTCCGAAATAGATTGTCCAGTTTGTACATGAAGTGCATCCGGTTTTTGCCGTAACCCTCTCTACTATTTTTCACATGCCATGTGGGGTGAAATGATGATACCATGCCAAGTTTCAACCTTTTAAGAGTTCATTTTGTAGTGATTTTCAATCTCACGTTCCTTTAGCTCTCTAAACAAATCGGTAAATGGCTGAAAAATAGCAAACGATGTCAGAACGTGTTGAAAATTGATGTCCTCGCTTTGAATGGTGCATACGGAACACAAAAAGGTCTGGAGTTCAAATAAGTTTAAAAAAATGAAGTGCCCGTGTAACCGATGAGTTCTCATCCGAAACCCTGATACTCCAAAATAGATTGTCCAGTTTGTACACGAAGTGCGTCCAGTTTTTGCCGTAACCCTCTACTCTTTTGCACATGCACTGTGGGTGAAATGATGATACCATGCCATGTTTCAACCTTTTCAGAGATCATTTTGTAGTGATTTTCAATTTCACGGTCATTTAGCTCTGTAAAGAAATCGGTAAATGACTGAAAAAATAGCAGATGATGTTAGAAAGT
>NC_041384.1:293347743-293356695 GCF_002162155.2 Triticum dicoccoides
TGACGCCGCTTTGAATGGTGCATAGGAACACAAAAAGGTCTGGAGTTCAAATAAGTTTAAAAAAATGAAGTGCCCGTGTAACCGATGAGTTCTCATCCGAAACCCTGATACTCCAAAATAGATTGTCCAGTTTGTACACGAAGTGCGTCCAGTTTTTGCCGTAACCCTCTACTCTTTTGCACATGCACTGTGGGTGAAATGATGATACCATGCCAAGTTTCAACATTTTCAGAGTTCATTTTGTAGTGATTTTCAATTTCACGGTCATTTAGCTCTCTAAACAAATCGGTAATGACTGAAAAATAGCAAATGATGTTAGAAAGCATTGAAAATTGATGACGCCGCTTTGAATGGTGCATAGGAACGCAAAAAATGTCTAGAGTTCAAATAAGTTTAAAAAAATGAAGTGCCCGTGTAACAGATGAGTTCTTGTCCGAAACACTGATACTCCGAAATAGATTGTCCAGTTTGTACACGAAGTGCGTCTGGTTTTTGCCGTAACTCTCTCTACTCTTCTTCACATGCCATGTGGGTGAAATGATGATACCATGCCAAGTTTCAACCTTTTCAAAGTTCATTTTGTAGTGATTTTCAATTTCACGGTCATTTAGCTCTCTAAACAAATCGGTAAATGACTGAAAAATAGCAAATGATGTTAGAAAGTGTTGAAAATTGATGTCCTCGCTTTGAATGGTGCATAGGAACACAAAAAAGTCTGGAGTTCAAATAAGTTTAAAAAAATGACGTGCCCGTGTAACCGATGAGTTTTCGTCCGAAACCTTGATACTCCAACATAGATTGTCCAGTTTGTACACGAAGTGCGTCCAGTTTTTGCCTTAACCCTCTCTACTCTTTTTCACATGCCATGTGGGTGAAATGATGATACCACGCCAAGTTTCAACCTTTTTAGAGTTCATTTTGTAGTGATTTTCAATTTCACGGTCATTTAGCTCTCTAAACAAATCGGTAAATGACTGAAAAATAGCAAATGATGTCAGAACGTGTTGAAAATTGATTTCCTCGCTTTGAATGGTGCATACGGAACGCAAAAAAGTCTAGAGTTCAAATAGGTTTAAAAAAATAAGTTCCCATGTAACCGATCAGTTCTCGTTCGAAACCCTGATACTCTGAAACAGATTGTCTAGTTTGTACACGAAGTGCGTCCAGTTTTTGTCGTAACCCTCTCTAGTATTTCGCACATGCCATGTGGGTGAAATGATGATACCATGCCAAGTTTCAACCTTTTAAAAGTTCATTTTGTAGTGATTTTCAATTTCACGGTCATTTAGCTCTATAAATAAATCGGTAAATGACTGGAAATAGCAAATGATGTTAGAAAGTGTTGAAAATTGATGACGTCTCCTTGAATGGTGCATAGGAATGCAAAAAATGTCTGGAGTTCAAATAAGTTTAAAAAATGAAGTTCCCGTGTATCATATGAGTTCTCATCCGAAACCCTGATACTCCAAAAGAGATTGTCCAATTTATACACGAAGTGCGTCCAGTTTTTGCCGTAACCCTCTACTCTTTTGCACGTGCACTGTGGGTGAAATGATGATACCATGCCAAGTTTCAACCTTTTCAGAGATCGTTTTGTAGTGATTTTAAATTTCACGGTCATTTAGATCTCTAAACAAATCAGTAAATGACTGAAAAAATAGCAAATGATGTTAGAAAGTGTTGAAAATTGATGACGTTGCTTTGAATGGTGCATATGAACGCAAAAAGGTCTTGAGTTCAAATAAGTTTAAAAAAATGAAGTACCCGTCTAACAGATGAGTTCTCGTCCGAAACCCTAATACTCCGAAAGAGATTTTCCAGTTTGTACACGAAGTGCGTCCAGTTTTTGTCGTAACCCTCTCTACTATTTTGCACATGCTATGTGGGTGAATGATGATACCATGCAAAGTTTCAACATTTTCAGAGTTCATTTTGTAGTGATTTTCAATTTCACGGTCATTTAGCTCTCTAAACAAATCTGTAAATGACTGTAAAATAGCAAATGATGTTAGGAAGTGTTGAAAACTGATGACGTCTCTTTGAATGGTGCATAGGAACGCAAAAAATGTCTGGTGTTCAAATAAGTTTAAAAAAATGAAGTGCCCGTGTAACATATGAGTTCTCATCCGAAAGCCTGATACTCCAAAGGAAATTGTTCAATTTATACACGAAGTGCGTCCAGATTTTGTCGTAACCCTCTACTCTTTTGCACCTGCACTGTGGGTGAAATGATGATACCATGCCAAGTTTCAACCTTTTCAGAGATCGTTTTGTAGTGATTTTCAATTTCACGGTCATTTAGCTCTCTAAACAAATCGGTAAATGACTGAAAAAATAGCAAATGATGTTAGAAAGTGTTGAAAATTGATGACGTTGCTTTGAATGGTGCATATGAACGCAAAAAGGTCTTGAGTTCAAATAAGTTTTAAAAAATGAAGTACCCGTCTAACAGATGAGTTCTCGTCCGAAACCCTAATACTCCGAAAGAGATTTTCCAGTTTGTACACGAAGTGCGTCCAGTTTTTGTCGTAACCCTCTCTACTATTTTTCACATGCTATGTGGGTGAATGATGATACCATGCAAAGTTTCAACATTTTCAGAGTTCATTTTGTAGTGATTTTCAATTTCACGGTCATTTAGCTCTCTAAACAAATCTGTAAATGACTGTAAAATAGCAAATGATGTTAGGAAGTGTTGAAAATTGATGACGTCTCTTTGAATGGTGCATAGGAACGCAAAAAATGTCTGGTGTTCAAATAAGTTTAAAAAAATGAAGTGCCCGTGTAACATATGAGTTCTCATCCGAAAGCCTGATACCCCAAAAGAAATTGTCCAATTTGTACAGGAAGTGCGTCCAGATTTTGTCGTAACCCTCTACTCTTTTGCACCTGCACTGTGGGTGAAATGATGATACCATGCCAAGTTTCAACCTTTTCAGAGATCGTTTTGTAGTGATTTTCAATTTCACGGTCATTTAGCTCTCTGAACAAATCGGTAAATGACTGAAAAAATAGCAAATGATGTTAGAAAGTGTTGAAAATTGATGACGTTGCTTTGAATGGTGCATCTGAATGCAAAAAAAGTCTTGAGTTCAAATAAGTTTAAAAAAATGAAGTGCCCGTGTAACAGATGAGTTCTTGTCCAAAACCCTGATACTCCGAAATAGATTGTCCAGTTTGTACACGAAGTGCGTCCTGTTTTTGCCGTAACCCTCTCTACTCTTTTTCACATGCCATGTGGGTGAAATGATGATACCATACCAAGTTTCAACCTTTTCAGAGTTCATTTTGTTGTGTTTTTCAATTTCATGGTTATTTAACTCTCTAAACAAATCGGTAAATGACTGAAAAATAGCAAATTATGTCAGGACGTGTTGAAAATTGATGTCCTCGCTTTGAATGGTGCATACGGATGCAAAAAAGTCTGGAGTTCAAATAAATTTTAAAAAATGAAGTGCCCGTGGAACCGACGAGTTCTCGTGCGAAACCCTGATACTCCGAAAGAGATTGTCCAGTTTGTACACGAAGTGCGTCCAGTTTTTGTCGTAAGCCTCTCTACTATTTTGCACATGCCATTTGGGTGAAATGATGATACCATGCCAAGTTTCAACATTCTCAGAGTTCATTTTGTAGTGATTTTCAATTTCACGGTCATTTAGCTCTCTAAATAAATCGGTAAATGGCAGAAAATAGCAAATGATGTTAGAAAGTGTTGAAAATTGATGACGTCTCTTTGAATGGTGAATAGGAACGCAAAAAATGTCCGGAGTTCAAATAAGTTTAAAAAATGAAGTGCCCGTGTAACATATGAGTTCTCGTTCGAAACCCTGATACTCCGAAAGAGATTGTCCAATTTGTACACGAAGTGCGTCCAGTTTTTGCCGTAGACCTCTACTCTTTTGCACGTGCACTGTGGGTGAAATGATGATACCATGCCAAGTTTCAACCTTTTCAGAGATCATTTTGTAGTGATTTTCAACTTCATGGTCATTTAGCTCTCTAAACAAATTGGTAAATGACTGAAAAAATAGCAAATGATGTTAGAAAGTGTTGAAAATTGATGACGTCGCTTTGAATGGTGCATAGGAATGCAAAAAAGTATTGAGTTCAAATAAGTTTAAAAAAATTAAGTGCCCATGTAACAGATGAGTTCTTGTCCGAAACCATGATACTCCAAAATAGATTGTCCAGTTTGTACACGAAGTGCGTCCTGTTTTTGCCGTAACCCTCTCTACTCTTTTTCACATGCCATGTGGGTGAAATGATGATACCATGCCAAGTTTCAACCTTTTCAGAGTTCATTTTGTAGTGATTTTCAGTTTCAGGGTCATTTAGCTCTCTAAACAAATCGGTAAATGACGAAAAATAGCAAATGATGTTAGAAAGTTTTGAAAATTGATGACGTCGCTTTGAATGGTGCATAGGAACGCAAAAAATGTCTGGAGTTCAAATAAGTTTAAAAAAGTGAAGTGCCCGTGTAACAGATGAGTTCTTGTCCGAAACACTGATACTCCGAAATAGAACGTGTTGAAAATTGATGTCCTCGCTTTGAATGGTGCATAGGGACGCAAAAAAGTCTGGAGTTCAAATAAGTTTTAAAAAATGAAGTGCCCGTGTAACCAACGAATTCTCGTCCGAAACCCTGATACTCCGAAAGAGATTGTCCAGTTTGTACACGAAGTGCGTCCAGTTTTTGCCGTAAGCCTCTCTACTATTTTGCACATGCCATTTGGGTGAAATGATGATACCATGCCAAGTTTCAACATTTTCAGAGTTCTTTTTGTAGTGATTTTCAATTTCACGGTCATTTAGCTCTCTAAACAAATCGGTAAATGACTGAAAAATAGCAAATGATGTTAGTAAGTGTTGAAAATTGATGACGTCGCTTTGAATGGTGCATAGGAATGCAAAAAATGTCTGGAGTTCAAATAAGTTTATAAAAGTGAAGTGCCCGTGTAACAGATGAGTTCTTGTCCGAAACACTGATACTCCGAAATAGTTGTCCAGTTTGTACACGAAGTGCGTCCGGTTTTTGCCGTAACCGTCTCTACTCTTCTTCACATGCCATGTGGGTGAAATGATGATACCATGCCAAGTTTCAACATTTACAGAGTTCATTTTGTAGTGATTTTCAATTTGACGGTCATTTAGCTCTCTAAACAAATCGGTAAATGACTGAAAAATAGCAAATCATGTCAGAACATGTTGAAAACTGATGACCTCGCTTTGAATAGTGCATACGGACGCAAAAAAGTCTAGAGTTCAAATAAGTTTAAAAAAATGAAGTGCCCGTGTAACCACGAGTTCTCGTCCGAAACCCTGATACTCCGAAAGAGATTGTCCAGTTTGTACATGAAGTGCGTCCAGTTTTTGCCGTAAGCCTCTCTACTATTTTGCACATGCCATTTGGGTGAAATGATGATACCATGCCAAGTTTCAACATTCTCAGAGTTCTTTTTGTAGTGATTTTCAATTTCACGGTCATTTAGCTCTCTAAATAAATCGGTAAATGACAGAAAAGAGCAAATGATGTTAGAAAGTGTTGAAAATAGATGACGTCTCTTTGAATGGTGCATAGCAACCCAAAAAAATATCTGGAGTTCAAATAAGTTTAATAAAATGAAGTGCCCGTGTAACAGATGAGTTCTCGTCCGAAACCCTGGTACTCCGAAGGAGATTGTCCAATTTGTACACGAAGTGTGTCCAGTTTTTGCCGTAACCCTCTCTACTCTTTTTCACATGCCATGTGGGTGAAATTATGATACCATGCCAAGTTTCAGCCTTTTCAGAGTTCATTTTGTAGTGATTTCCAATTTCACGGTCATTTAGCTCTCTAAGCAAATCGGTAAATGACTGAAAAATAGCAAATGATGTCAGAACGTGTTGAAAACTGATGACCTCGCTTTGAATGGTGCATAGGGAATGCAAAAAAAGTCTGGAGTTCAAATAAGTTTAAAAAAATAAAGTGCCCATGTAATCGATGTGTTCTCATCTGAACCCTGATACTCCGATAGAGATTGTCCAGTTTGTACACGAAGTGTGTCCAGTTTTTGCTGTAACCCTCTCTACTATTTTGCACATACCATGTGGGTGAAGTGATGGTACCATGCCAAGTTTCAACATTTTCAGAGTTCATTTTGTAGTGATTTTCAATTTCACGGTCATTTAGCTCTCTAAATAAATTGGTAAATGACTGAAAATAGCAAATGATGTTAGAAAGTGTTGAAAATTGATGACGTCGCTTTGAATGGTGCATACGGAACGCAAAAAAGTCTGGAGTTCAAATAATTTAAAAAAAGAAGTGCCCGTGTAACAGATGACTTCTCGTCCGAAACCTTGATACTCCGAAAGAGATTTTCCAGTTTGTACATGAAGTGCGTCCAGTTTTTGCCATAACCCTCTCTACTATTTTGCAGATGCTATATGGGTGAATGATGATACCATGCCAAGTTTCAACATTTTCAGAGTTCATTTTGTAGTGATTTTTGATTTCACGGTCATTTAGCTCTCTAAACAAATCGGTAAATGACTGAAAAATAGCAAATGATGTCAGAACGTGTTGAAAACTGATGACCTCGCTTTGAATGGTGCATACGGAATGCAAAAAAAGTCTGGAGTTCAAATAAGTTTAAATAAAATAAAGTGCCCATGTAATCGATGTGTTCTCGTCCGAACCCTGATACTCCGAAAGAGATTGTCCAGTTTGTACACGAAGTGTGTCCAGTTTTTGCTGTAACCCTCTCTACTATTTTGCACATACCATGTGGGTGAAGTGATGGTACCATGCCAAGTTTCAACATTTTCAGAGTTCATTTTGTAGTGATTTTCAATTTCACGGTCATTTAGCTCTCTAAATAAATCGGTAAATGACTGAAAATAGAAAATGATGTTAGAAAGTGTTGAAAATTGATGACGTCGCTTTGAATGGTGCATACGGAACACAAAAAAGTTTGGAGTTCAAATAATTTAAAAAAAGAAGTGCCCGTGTAACAGATGACTTCTCGTCCGAAACCCTGATACTCCGAAAGAGATTTTCCAGTTTGTACATGAAGTGCGTCCAGTTTTTGCCATTACCCTCTCTACTATTTTGTAGATGCTATGTGGGTGAATGATGATACGATGCCAAGTTTCAACATTTTCAGAGTTCATTCTGTAGTGATTTTCGATTTCACGGTCATTTAGCTCTCTAAACAAATCGGTAAATGACTATAAAATAGCAAATGATGTTAGAAAGTGTTGAAAATTCATGACATCTCTTTGAATGATGCATAGGAACGCAAAAAATGTCTGGTGTTCAAATAAGTTTAAAAAATAAAGGGCCGATGTAATAGCTGAATTCTCGTCCGAAATCCTGATACTCCGAAAGAGATTGTCCAGTTTGTACACGAAGTGCGTCCAGATTTTGTCGTAACCCTCTACTCTTTTGCACGTGCACTGTGGGTGAAATGATGATACCATGCCTAGTTTCAACCTTTTCAGAGATCCTTTTGTAGTGATTTTCAATTTCACGGTCATTTAGCTCTCTAAACAAATCGGTAAATGACTGAAAAATAGCAAATGATGTCAGAACATGTTGAAAATAGATGACCTCGCTTTGAATGGTGCATACGGAACGCAAAAAAAATCTGGAGTTCAAATAAGTTTAAAAAAATGAAGTGCCCGTGTAACCGATGAGTTCTCGTCCGAAACCCTGATACTTTGAAACAAATTTTCCAGTTTGTACACGAAGTGCGTCCGGTTTTGGCCGTAACCCTCTATAGTATTTTGCACATGCCATGCGGGTGAAATGATGATACCATGCCAAGTTTCAACATTTTCAGAGTTCACTTTGTAGTGATTTTCAATTTCAGGGTCATTTAGCTCTTTAAATAAATCGGTAAATGACTGAAAATAGCAAATGATGTTAGAAAGTGTTGCAAATTGATGACGTCTCTTTGAATGGTGCATACAGAACGCGAAAAAAGTCTGGAGTTCAAATAAGTTTAAAAAATGAAGTGCCTGTGTAACAGATGAGTTCTCGTCCGAAACCTTGACACTTTGAAGGAGATTGTCCAATTTGTACACGAAGTTTATCCAGTTTTTGCCGTAACCCTCTCTACTCTTTTTCATATGCCATGTGGGTGAAATTATGATACCATGCCAAGTTTCAGCCTTTTCAGAGTTCATTTTGTAGTGATTTCCAATTTCACGGTCATTTAGCTCTCTAAACAAATCGGTAAATGACTGAAACATAGCAAATGATGTCAGAACGTGTTGAAAACTGATGACCTCGCTTTGAATGGTGCATACGGAATGCAAAAAAAGTCTGGAGTTCAAATAAGTTTAAAAAAATAAAGTGCCCATGTAATCGATGTGTTCTCGTCCGAACCCTGATACTCCGAAAGAGATTGTCCAGTTTGTACACGAAGTGTGTCCAGTTGTTGCTGTAACCCTCTCTACTATTTTGCACATACCATGTGGGTGAAGTGATGGTACCATGCCAAGTTTCAAAATTTTCAGAGTTCATTTTGTAGTGATTTTCAATTTCACGGTCATTTAGCTCTCTAAATAAATCGGTAAATGACTGAAAATAGAAAATGATGTTAGAAAGTGTTGAAAATTGATGACGTCGCTTTGAATGGTGCATACGGAACACAAAAAAGTTTGGAGTTCAAATAATTTAAAAAAAGAAGTGCCCGTGTAACAGATGACTTCTCGTCCGAAACCCTGATACTCCGAAAGAGATTTTCCAGTTTGTACATGAAGTGCGTCCAGTTTTTGCCATTACCCTCTCTACTATTTTGTAGATGCTATGTGGGTGAATGATGATACGATGCCAAGTTTCAACATTTTCAGAGTTCATTCTGTAGTGATTTTCGATTTCACGGTCATTTAGCTCTCTAAACAAATCGGTAAATGACTATAAAATAGCAAATGATGTTAGAAAGTGTTGAAAATTCATGACATCTCTTT
>NC_041384.1:293358477-293364930 GCF_002162155.2 Triticum dicoccoides
ATACTTTGAAACAGATTTTCCAGTTTGTACACGAAGTGCGTCCGGTTTTGGCCGTAACCCTCTCTAGTATTTTGCACATGCCATGTGGGTGAAATGATGATACCATGCCAAGTATCAACATTTTCAGAGTTCACTTTGTAGTGATTTTCAATTTCAGGGTCATTTAGCTCTCTAAATAAATCGGTAAATGACTGAAAATAGCAAATGATGTTAGAAAGTGTTGCAAATTGATGACATCTCTTTGAATGGTGCATACAAAACGCGAAAAAAGTCTGGAGTTCAAATAAGTTTAAAAAATGAAGTGCCCGTGTAACAGATGAGTTCTCGTCCGAAACCTTGACACTCCGAAAGAGATTGTCCAGTTTGTACACGAAGCGCGTCCAGATTTTGTCGTAACCCTCTACTCTTTTGCATGTGCACTGTGGGTGAATGATGATACCATGCCAAGTTTCAACATTTACAGAGTTCATTTTGTAGTGATTTTCAATTTCACGGTCATTTAGCTCTCTAAACAAATCGGTAAATGACTGAAAAATAGCAAATGATGTCAGAACGTGTTGAAAACTGACGACCTCGCTTTGAATGGTGCATGCGGAATGCAAAAAAATTCTAGAGTTCAAATAAGTTTTAAAAAAATAAAGTGCCCATGTAATCGATGTGTTCTCGTTCGAACCCTGATACTCCGAAAGAGATTGTCCAGTTTGTACACGAAGTGTGTCCAGTTTTTGCTGTAACCCTCTCTACTATTTTGCACATACCATGTGGGTGAAGTGATGGTACCATGCCAAGTTTCAACATTTTCAGAGTTCATTTTGTAGTGATTTTCAATTTCACGGTCATTTAGCTCTCTAAATAAATCGGTAAATGACTGAAAATAGCAAATGATGTTAGAAAGTGTTGAAAATTGATGACATCGCTTTGAATGGTGCATACGGAACGCAAAAAAGTCTGGAGTTCAAATAATTTTAAAAAAGAAGTGCCCGTGTAACAGATGAGTTCTCGTCCGAAACCCTGATACTTTGAAACAGATTTTCCAGTTTGTACACGAAGTGCGTCCGGTTTTGGCCGTAACCCTCTCTAGTATTTTGCACATGCCATGTGGGTGAAATGATGATACCATGCGAAGTTTCAACATTTTCAGAGTTCTTTTTGTAGTGATTTTCAATTTCACGGTCATTTAGCTCTCTAAATAAATCGGTAAATGACAGAAAAGAGCAAATGATGTTAGAAAGTGTTGAAAATTGATGACGTCTCTTTGAATGGTGCATAGCAACCCAAAAAAATATCTGGAGTTCAAATAAGTTTAATAAAATGAAGTGCCCGTGTAACAGATGAGTTCTCGTCCGAAACCCTGGTACTCCGAAGGAGATTGTCCAATTTGTACACGAAGTGTGTCCAGTTTTTGCCGTAACCCTCTCTACTCTTTTTCACATGCCATGTGGGTGAAATTATGATACCATGCCAAGTTTCAGCCTTTTCAGAGTTCATTTTGTAGTGATTTCCAATTTCACGGTCATTTAGCTCTCTAAACAAATCGGTAAATGACTGAAAAATAGCAAATGATGTTATAACGTGTTGAAAACTGATGACCTCGCTTTGAATGGTGCATACGGAATGCAAAAAAAGTCTGGAGTTCAAATCAGTTTAAAAAAATAAAGTGCCCATGTAATCGATGTGTTCTCGTCTGAACCCTGATACTCCGAAAGAGATTGTCCAGTTTGTACACGAAGTGTGTCCAGTTTTTGCTGTAACCCTCTCTACTATTTTGCACATACCATGTGGGTGAAGTGATGGTACCATGCCAAGTTTCAACATTTTCAGAGTTCATTTTGTAGTGATTTTCAATTTCACGGTCATTTAGCTCTCTAAATAAATCGGTAAATGACTGAAAATAGCAAATGATGTTAGAAAGTGTTGAAAATTGATGACGTCGCTTTGAATGGTGCATACGGAACGCAAAAAAGTCTGGAGTTCAAATAGTTTAAAAAAAGAAGTGCCCGTGTAACAGATGACTTCTCGTCCGAAACCTTGATACTCCGAAAGAGATTTTCCAGTTTGTACATGAAGTGCGTCCAGTTTTTGCCATAACCCTCTCTACTATTTTGCAGATGCTATATGGGTGAATGATGATACCATGCCAAGTTTCAACATTTTCAGAGTTCATTTTGTAGTGATTTTCGATTTCACGGTCATTTAGCTCTCTAAACAAATCGGTAAATGACTATAAAATAGCAAACGATGTTAGAAAGTGTTGAAAATTCATGACATCTCTTTGAATGGTGCATAGGAACGCAAAAAATGTCTGGTGTTCAAATAAGTTTAAAAAAATAAAGTGCCGATGTAATAGATGAGTTCTCGTCCGAAATCCTGATACTCCGAAAGAGATTGTCCAGTTTGTACACGAAGTGCGTCCAGATTTTGTCGTAACCCTCTACTCTTTTGCACGTGCATTGTGGGTGAATGATGATACCATGCCAAGTTTCAACATTTACAGAGTTCATTTTGTAGTGATTTTCAATTTCACGGTCATTTAGCTCGCTAAACAAATTGGTAAATGACTGAAAAATAGCAAATGATGTCAGAACGTGTTGAAAACTGATGACCTCGCTTTGAATGGTGCATACGGACGCAAAAAAGTATGGAGTTCAAATAAGTTTTAAAAAATGAAGTGCCCGTGTAACCGACGAGTTCTCGTCCGAAACCCTGATACTCGGAAAGAGATTGTCCAGTTTGTATATGAAGTGCGTCCAGTTTTTGCCGTAAGCCTCTCTACTATTTTGCACATGCCATTTGGGTGAAATGATGACACCATGCCAAGTTTCAACATTTTCAGAGTTCTTTTTGTAGTGTTTTCAATTTCATGGTCATTTAGCTCTCTAAATAAATCGGTAAATGATAGAAAAGAGCAAATGATGTTAGAAAGTGTTGAAAATTGATAACGTCTCTTTGAATGGTGCATAGCAACGCAAAAAAAATGTCTGGAGTTCAAATAAGTATAATAAAATGAAGTGCCCGTGTAACAGATGAGTTCTCGTCCGAAACCCTGGTACTCCGAAGGAGATTGTCTAATTTGTACACGAAGTGTGTCCAGTTTTTGCCATAACCCTCTCTACTCTTTTTCACATGCCATGTGGATGAAATTATGATACCATGCCAAGTTTCGGCCTTTTCAGAGTTCATTTTGTAGTGATTTCCAATTTCACGGTCATTTAGCTCTCTAAACAAATCGGTAAATGACTGAAAAATAGCAAATGATGTCAGAACGTGTTGAAAACTGATGACCTCGCTTTGAATGGTGCATACGGAATGCAAAAAAAGTCTGGAGTTCAAATAAGTTTAAATAAAATAAAGTGCCCATGTAATCGATGTGTTCTCGTCCGAACCCTGATACTCCGAAAGAGATTGTCCAGTTTGTACACGAAGTGTGTCCAGTTTTTGCTGTAACCCTCTCTACTATTTTGCACATACCATGTGGGTGAAGTGATGGTACCATGCCAAGTTTCAACATTTTCAGAGTTCATTTTGTAGTGATTTTCAATTTCACGGTCATTTAGCTCTCTAAATAAATCGGTAAATGACTGAAAATAGAAAATGATGTTAGAAAGTGTTGAAAATTGATGACGTCGCTTTGAATGGTGCATACGGAACACAAAAAAGTTTGGAGTTCAAATAATTTAAAAAAAGAAGTGCCCGTGTAACAGATGACTTCTCGTCCGAAACCCTGATACTCCGAAAGAGATTTTCCAGTTTGTACATGAAGTGCGTCCAGTTTTTGCCATTAC
This sequence comes from Triticum dicoccoides, assembly GCF_002162155.2. Classification (NCBI taxonomy): domain Eukaryota; kingdom Viridiplantae; phylum Streptophyta; class Magnoliopsida; order Poales; family Poaceae; genus Triticum; species Triticum dicoccoides. Next base: position 293,362,260 of record NC_041384.1, read on the forward strand.
CCTCTCTACTATTTTGTAGATGCTATGTGGGTGAATGATGATACGATGCCAAGTTTCAACATTTTCAGAGTTCATTCTGTAGTGATTTTCGATTTCACGGTCATTTAGCTCTCTAAACAAATCGGTAAATGACTATAAAATAGCAAATGATGTTAGAAAGTGTTGAAAATTCATGACATCTCTTTCAATGGTGCATAGGAACACAAAAAATGTCTGGTGTTCAAATAAGTTTAAAAAATAAAGGGCCGATGTAATAGCTGAATTCTCGTCCGAAATCCTGATACTCCGAAAGAGATTGTCCAGTTTGTACACGAAGTGCGTCCGGTTTTGGCCGTAACCCTCTATAGTATTTTGCACATGCCATGCGGGTGAAATGATGATACCATGCCAAGTTTCAACATTTTCAGAGTTCACTTTGTAGTGATTTTCAATTTCAGGGTCATTTAGCTCTTTAAATAAATCGGTAAATGACTGAAAATAGCAAATGATGTTAGAAAGTGTTGCAAATTGATGACGTCTCTTTGAATGGTGCATACAGAACGCGAAAAAAGTCTGGAGTTCAAATAAGTTTAAAAAATGAAGTGCCTGTGTAACAGATGAGTTCTCGTCCGAAACCTTGACACTTTGAACGAGATTGTCCAATTTGTACACGAAGTTTATCCAGTTTTTGCCGTAACCCTCTCTACTCTTTTTCATATGCCATGTGGGTGAAATTATGATACCATGCCAAGTTTCAGCCTTTTCAGAGTTCATTTTGTAGTGATTTCCAATTTCACGGTCATTTAGCTCTCTAAACAAATCGGTAAATGACTGAAACATAGCAAATGATGTCAGAACATGTTGAAAACTGATGACCTCGCTTTGAATGGTGCATACGGAATGCAAAAAAAGTCTGGAGTTCAAATAAGTTTAAAAAATAAAGTGCCCATGTAATCGATGTGTTCTCGTCCGAACCCTGATACTCCGAAAGAGATTGTCCAGTTTGTACACGAAGTGTGTCCAGTTGTTGCTGTAACCCTCTCTACTATTTTGCACATACCATGTGGGTGAAGTGATGGTACCATGCCAAGTTTCAAAATTTTCAGAGTTCATTTTGTAGTGATTTTCAATTTCACGGTCATTTAGCTCTCTAAATAAATCGGTAGATGACTGAAAATAGCAAATGATGTTAGAAAGTGTTGAAAATTGATGACGTCGCTTTGAATCGTGCATACGGAACGCAAAAAAGTCTGGAGTTCAAATAATTTAAAAAAAGAAGTGCCCGTGTAACAGATGACTTCTCGTCCGAAACCCTGGTACTCCAAAGGAGATTGTCCAATTTGTACAGGAAGTGTGTCCAGTTTTTGCCGTAACCCTCTCTACTCTTTTTCACATGCTATGTGGGTGAAACTATGATACCATGCCAAGTTTCAGCCTTTTCAGAGTTCATTTTGTAGTGATTTCCAATTTCACGGTCATTTAGCTCTCTAAACAAATCGGTAAATGACTGAAAAATTGCAAATGATGTCAGAACGTGTTGAAAACTGATGACCTCGCTTTGAATGGTGCATACGGAATGCAAAAAAATTCTGGAGTTCAAATAAGTTTAAAAAAAATAAAGTGCCCATGTAATCGATGTGTTCTCGTTCGAACCCTGATACTCCGAAAGAGATTGTCCAGTTTGTACACGAAGTGTGTCCAGTTTTTGCTGTAACCCTCTCTACTATTTTGCACATACCATGTGGGTGAAGTGATGGTACCATGCCAAGTTTCAACATTTTCAGAGTTCATTTTGTAGTGATTTTCAATTTCACGGTCATTTAGCTCTCTAAATAAATCGGTAAATGACTGAAAATAGCAAATGATGTTAGAAAGTGTTGAAAATTGATGACATCGCTTTGAATGGTGCATACGGAACGCAAAAAAGTCTGGAGTTCAAATAATTTTAAAAAAGAAGTGCCCGTGTAACAGATGAGTTCTCGTCCGAAACCCTAATACTTTGAAACAGATTTTCCAGTTTGTACACGAAGTGCGTCCGGTTTTGGCCGTAACCCTCTCTAGTATTTTGCACATGCCATGTGGGTGAAATGATGATACCATGCCAAGTATCAACATTTTCAGAGTTCACTTTGTAGTGATTTTCAATTTCAGGGTCATTTAGCTCTCTAAATAAATCGGTAAATGACTGAAAATAGCAAATGATGTTAGAAAGTGTTGCAAATTGATGACATCTCTTTGAATGGTGCATACAAAACGCGAAAAAAGTCTGGAGTTCAAATAAGTTTAAAAAATGAAGTGCCCGTGTAACAGATGAGTTCTCGTCCGAAACCTTGACACTCCGAAAGAGATTGTCCAGTTTGTACACGAAGCGCGTCCAGATTTTGTCGTAACCCTCTACTCTTTTGCATGTGCACTGTGGGTGAATGATGATACCATGCCAAGTTTCAACATTTACAGAGTTCATTTTGTAGTGATTTTCAATTTCACGGTCATTTAGCTCTCTAAACAAATCGGTAAATGACTGAAAAATAGCAAATGATGTCAGAACGTGTTGAAAACTGATGACCTCGCTTTGAATGGTGCATGCGGAATGCAAAAAAATTCTAGAGTTCAAATAAGTTTTAAAAAAATAAAGTGCCCATGTAATCGATGTGTTCTCGTTCGAACCCTGATACTCCGAAAGAGATTGTCC
>NC_041384.1:293365301-293367232 GCF_002162155.2 Triticum dicoccoides
GTTTGTACACGAAGTGTGTCCAGTTTTTGCTGTAACCCTCTCTACTATTTTGCACATACCATGTGGGTGAAGTGATGGTACCATGACAAGTTTCAACATTTTCAGAGTTCATTTTGTAGTGATTTTCAATTTCACGGTCATTTAGCTCTCTAAATAAATCGGTAAATGACTGAAAATAGCAAATGATGTTAGAAAGTGTTGAAAATTGATGACATCGCTTTGAATGGTGCATACGGAACGCAAAAAAGTCTGGAGTTCAAATAATTTTAAAAAAGAAGTGCCCGTGTAACAGATGAGTTCTCGTCCGAAACCCTGATACTTTGAAACAGATTTTCCAGTTTGTACACGAAGTGCGTCCGGTTTTGGCCGTAACCCTCTCTAGTATTTTGCACATGCCATGTGGGTGAAATGATGATACCATGCCAAGTTTCAACATTTTCAGAGTTCACTTTGTAGTGATTTTCAATTTCAGGGTCATTTAGCTCTCTAAATAAATCGGTAAATGACTGAAAATAGCAAATGATGTTAGAAAGTGTTGCAAATTGATGACGTCGCTTTGAATGGTGCATACAAGACGCGAAAAAAGTCTGGAGTTCAAATAAGTTTAAAAAATGAAGTGCCCGTGTAACAGATGAGTTCTCGTCCGAAACCTTGACACTCCGAAAGAGATTGTCCAGTTTGTACACGAAGCGCGTCAAGATTTTGTCGTAACCCTCTACTCTTTTGCATGTGCACTGTGGGTGAATGATGATACCATGCCAAGTTTCAACATTTACAGAGTTCATTTTGTAGTGATTTTCAATTTCACGGTCATTTAGCTCTCTAAACAAATCGGTAAATGACTGAAAAATAGCAAATGATGTCAGAACGTGTTGAAAACTGATGACCTCGCTTTGAATGGTGCATACGGAATGCAAAAAAATTCTAGAGTTCAAATAAGTTTAAAAAAAATAAAGTGCCCATGTAATCGATGTGTTCTCGTTCGAACCCTGATACTCCGAAAGAGATTGTCCAGTTTGTACACGAAGTGTGTCCAGTTTTTGCTGTAACCCTCTCTACTATTTTGCACATACCATGTGGGTGAAGTGATGGTACCATGCCAAGTTTCAAAATTTTCAGAGTTCATTTTGTAGTGATTTTCAATTTCACGGTCATTTAGCTCTCTAAATAAATCGGTAGATGACTGAAAATAGCAAATGATGTTAGAAAGTGTTGAAAATTGATGACGTCGCTTTGAATCGTGCATACGGAACGCAAAAAAGTCTGGAGTTCAAATAATTTAAAAAAAGAAGTGCCCGTGTAACAGATGACTTCTCGTCCGAAACCCTGGTACTCCAAAGGAGATTGTCCAATTTGTACAGGAAGTGTGTCCAGTTTTTGCCGTAACCCTCTCTACTCTTTTTCACATGCTATGTGGGTGAAACTATGATACCATGCCAAGTTTCAGCCTTTTCAGAGTTCATTTTGTAGTGATTTCCAATTTCACGGTCATTTAGCTCTCTAAACAAATCGGTAAATGACTGAAAAATTGCAAATGATGTCAGAACGTGTTGAAAACTGATGACCTCGCTTTGAATGGTGCATACGGAATGCAAAAAAATTCTGGAGTTCAAATAAGTTTAAAAAAAATAAAGTGCCCATGTAATCGATGTGTTCTCGTTCGAACCCTGATACTCCGAAAGAGATTGTCCAGTTTGTACACGAAGTGTGTCCAGTTTTTGCTGTAACCCTCTCTACTATTTTGCACATACCATGTGGGTGAAGTGATGGTACCATGCCAAGTTTCAACATTTTCAGAGTTCATTTTGTAGTGATTTTCAATTTCACGGTCATTTAGCTCTCTAAATAAATCGGTAAATGACTGAAAATAGCAAATGATGTTAGAAAGTGTTGAAAATTGATGACATCGCTTTGAATGGTGCATACGGAAC
>NC_041384.1:293367242-293372642 GCF_002162155.2 Triticum dicoccoides
AGATTTTGTCGTAACCCTCTACTCTTTTGCATGTGCACTGTGGGTGAATGATGATACCATGCCAAGTTTCAACATTTACAGAGTTCATTTTGTAGTGATTTTCAATTTCACGGTCATTTAGCTCTCTAAACAAATCGGTAAATGACTGAAAAATAGCAAATGATGTCAGAACGTGTTGAAAACTGATGACCTCGCTTTGAATGGTGCATACGGAATGCAAAAAAATTCTAGAGTTCAAATAAGTTTAAAAAAAATAAAGTGCCCATGTAATCGATGTGTTCTCGTTCGAACCCTGATACTCCGAAAGAGATTGTCCAGTTTGTACACGAAGTGTGTCCAGTTTTTGCTGTAACCCTCTCTACTATTTTGCACATACCATGTGGGTGAAGTGATGGTACCATGCCAAGTTTCAACATTTTCAGAGTTCATTTTGTAGTGATTTTCAATTTCACGGTCATTTAGCTCTCTAAATAAATCGGTAAATGACTGAAAATAGCAAATGATGTTAGAAAGTGTTGAAAATTGATGACATCGCTTTGAATGGTGCATACGAAATGCAAAAAAGTCTGGAGCTCAAATAATTTTAAAAAAGAAGTGCCCGTCTAACAGATGAGTTCTCGTCCGAAACCCTGATACTTTGAAACAGATTTTCCAGTTTTTACACGAAGTGCGTCCGGTTTTGGCCGTAACCCTCTCTAGTATTTTGCACATGCCATATGGGTGAAATGATGATACCATGCCAAGTTTCAACATTTTCAGAGTTCACTTTGTAGAGATTTTCAATTTCAGGGTCATTTAGCTCTCTAAATAAATCGGTAAATGACTGAAAATAGCAAATGATGTTAGAAAGTGTTGCAAATTGATGATGTCGCTTTGAATGGTGCATACAAAACACGAAAAAAGTCTGGAGTTCAAATAAGTTTAAAAAATGAAGTGCCCGTGTAACACATGAGTTCTCGTCCGAAACCTTGACACTCCGAAAGAGATTGTCCAGTTTGTACACGAAGTGCGTCCAGATTTTGTCGTAACCCTCTACTCTTTTGCACGTGCACTGTGGGTGAATGATGATACCATGCCAAGTTTCAACATTTACAGAGTTCATTTTGTAGTGATTTTCCATTTCACGGTCATTTAGCTCTCTAAACAAATCGGCAAATGACTAAAAAAATAGCAAATGATGTCAGAACGTGTTGAAAACTGATGACCTCGCTTTGAATGGTGCATACGGACGCAAAAAAGTCTGGAGTTCAAATAAGTTTTAAAAAATGAAGTGCCCGTGTAACCGATGAGTTCTCGTCCGAAACCCTGATACTCCGAAAGAGATTGTCCAGTTTGTACATGAAGTGCGTCCAGTTTTTGCCGTAAGCCTCTCTACTATTTTGCACATGCCATTTGGGTGAAATGAGGATACCATGCCAAGTTTCAACATTTTCAGAGTTCTTTTTGTAGTGATTTTCAATTTCACGGTCATTTAGCTCTCTAAATAAATCGGTAAATGACAGAAAAGAGCAAATGATGTTCGAAAGTGTTGAAAACTGATGATGTCTCTTTGAATGGTGCATAGCAACGCAAAAAAATGTCCGGAGTTCAAATAAGTTTAATAAAATGAAGTGCCCGTGTAACAGATGAGTTCTCGTCCGAAACCCTGGTACTCCGAAGGAGATTGTCCAATTTGTACACGAAGTGTGTCCAGTTTTTGCCGTAACCCTCTCTACTCTTTTTCACATGCCATGTGGGTGAAATTATGATACCATGCCAAGTTTCAGCCTTTTCAGAGTTCATTTTGTAGTGATTTCCAATTTCACGGTCATTTAGCTCTCTAAACAAATCGGTAAATGACTGAAAAATAGCAAATGATGTCAGAACGTGTTGAAAACGGATGACCTCGCTTTGAATGGTGCATACGGAATGCAAAAAAAGTCTGGAGCTCAAATAAGTTTTAAAAAATAAAGTGCCCATGTAATCGATGTGTTCTCGTCCGAACCCTGATACTCTGAAAGAGATTGTCCAGTTTGTACACGAAGTGTGTCCAGTTTTTGCTGTAACCCTGTGTACTATTTTGCACATACCATGTGGGTGAAGTGATGGTACCATGCCAAGTTTCAACATTTTCAGAGTTCATTTTGTAGTGATTTTCAATTTCACGGTCATTTAGCTCTCTAAATAAATCGGTAAATGACTGAAAATAGTAAATGATGTTAGAAAGTGTTGAAAATTGATGACGTCGCTTTAAATGGTGCATACGGAACGCAAAAAAGTCTGGAGTTCAAATAATTTAAAAAAAGAAGTGCCCTTGTAACAGATGACTTCTCGTCCGAAACCCTGTTACTCCGAAAGAGATTTTCCAGTTTGTACACGAAGTGCGTCCAGTTTTTGCCATAACCCTCTCTACTATTTTGCAGATGCTATGTGGGTGAATGATGATACCATGCCAAGTTTCAACATTTTCAGAGCTCATTTTGTAGTGATTTTCGATTTCACGGTCATTTAGCTCTCTAAACAAATCGGTAAATGACTATAAAATAGCAAATGATGTTAGAAAGTGTTGAAAATTCATGACATCTCTTTGAATGGTGCATAGGAACACAAGAAATGTCTCGTGTTCAAATAAGTTAAAAAAAATAAAGTGCCGATGTAATAGATGAGTTCTCGTCCGAAATCCTGATACTCCGAAAGAGATTGTCCAGTTTGTACACGAAGTGCGTCCAGATTTTTTCGTAACCCTCTACTCTTTTGCACGTGCACTGTGGGTGAAATGATGATACCATGCTCAGTTTGAACCTTTTCAGAGATCATTTTGTAGTGATTTTCAATTTCACGGTCACTTAGCTCTCTAAACAAATCGGTAAATGACTGAAAAATAGCAAATGAGGTCAGAACATGTTGAAAATAGATGGCCTCGCTTTGAATGGTGCATACGGAACGCAAAAAAGTCTGGAGTTCAAATAAGTTTAAAAAAATGAAGTGCCCGTGTAACCGATGAGTTCTCGTCCGAAACCCTGATACTCTGAAACAGATTGTCCAGTTTGTACACGAAGTGCGTCTGGTTTTGGCCGTAACCCTCTCTAGTATTTTGAACATGCCATTTGGGTGAAATGATGATACCATGCCAAGTTTCAACATTTTCAGAGTTCATTTTATAGTGATTTTCAATTTCATGGTCATTTAGCTCTCTAAATAAATCGATAAATGACTGAAAATAGCAAATGATGTTAGAAAGTGTTGCAAATTGATGACGTCGCTTTGAATGGTGCATACAGAACACAAAAAAAGTCTGGAGTTCAAATAAGTTTAAAAAATGAAGTGCCCGTGTAACAGATGAGTTCTCGTCCGAAACCTTGACACTACGAAAGAGATTGTCCAGTTTGTACACGAAGTGCGTCCAGTTTTTTCCATAACCCTCTCTACTATTTTTCACATGCCATGTGGGTGAAATGATGATACCATGCCAAGTTTCAGCATATTCAGAGTTCATTTTATAGTGATTTTCAATTTCATGGTCATTTAGCTCTCTAAATAAATCGATAAATGACTGAAAATAGCAAATGTTGTTAGAAAGTGTTGAAAATTGATGACGTCGCTTTGAATGGTGCATAAGGAACACAAAAAATGTCTGGAGTTCAAATAAGTTTAACAAAATGAAGTGCCCGTGTAACAGATGAGTTCTCGTCATAAACCCTGATACTCCGAAATAGATTGTCCAGTTTGTACACGAAGTGCGTCCAGTTTTTGTCGTAACCCTCTCTACTCTTTTTCACATGCCATGTGGGTGAAATGATGATACCATGCCAAGTTTCAACCTTTTCAAAGTTAATTTTGTAGTGATTTTCAATTTCACGGTCATTTAGCTCTCTAAACAAATCGGTAAATGACTTAAAAATAGCAAATGATTTCAGAACGTGTTGAAAATTGATGACGTCGCTTTGAATGGTGCATAGGAACACAAAAAAGTCTGGAGTTCAAATAAGTTAAAAAAAATGAAGTGCCCGTGTAACCGATGAGTTCTCGTCTAAAACCCTGATACTCTAAAACAGATTGTCCAGTTTGTACACGAAGTGCGTCCAGTTTTTGTCGTAACCCTCTCTACTCTTTTTCACATGCCATGTGGGTGAAATGATGATACCATGCCAAGTTTCAACATTTTCAGAGTTCACTTTGTAGTGATTTTCAATTTCACAGTCATTTAGCTCTCTAAACAAATCTGTAAATGACTGAAAATAGCAAATGATGTCAGAACATGTTGAAAATTGATGACCTCGCTTTGAGTGGTGCATACCGAACGCAAAAAAAAGTCTGGAGTTCAAATAAGTTCAAAAAATGAAGTGCCCGTGTAACAGATGTGCTCTCGTGGTAAACCCTGATACTCCGAAAGAGGTTGTACAGTTTGTGCACGAAGTGCGTCCAGTTTTTGCCGTAACCCTCTCTACTATTTTCCACATGCCATGTGGGTGAAATGATGATACCATGCCAAGTTTCAACCTTTTCAGAGTTAATTTTGTAGTGATTTGCAATTTCATGGTCATTTAGCTCTTTAAACAAATCGGTAAATGACTGAAAATAGCAAATGATGTCAGAACGTGTTGAAAATTGATGACCTCGCTTTGAATGGTGCATACGGAACGCGAAAAAAGTCTGGAGTTCAAATAAGTTTACAAAATGAAGTGCCCGTGTAACAGATGAGTTCTCGTCGTAAACCCTGATACTCCGAAAGAGATTGTACAGTTTGTGCATGAAGTGCGTCCAGTTTTTGCCGTAACCCTCTCTACTATTTTCCACATGCCATGTGGGCGAAATAATGATACCATGCCAAGTTTCAACATTTTTAGAGTTAATTTTGTAGTGATTTTCAATTTCATGGTCATTTAGCTCTCTAAACAAATCGGTAAATGACTGAAAATAGCAAATGATGTCAGAATGTGTTGAAAATTGATGACCTTGCTTTCAATGGAGCATACGGAACGCAAAAAAAGTCTAGAGTTCAAATAAGTTTAAAAAAATGAAGTGCCCGTGTAACAGATGAGTTCTCGTCTGAAACCCTGATACTCCGAAAGAGATTTTCCAGTTTGGACATGAAGTGCGTCCAGTTTTTGCCGTAACCCTCTCTACTATTTTGCACATGCTATGTGGGTGAATGATGATACCATGCCAAGTTTCAACATTTTCAGAGTTCATTTTGTAGTGATTTTCAATTTCATGGTCATTTAGCTCCCTAAACAAATCGATAAATGACTATAAAATAGCAAATGATGTTAGAAAGTGTTGAAAATTGATGACGTCTCTTTGAATGGTGCATAGGAACGAAAAAAAAGTCTAGAGTTCAAATAAGTTTAAAAAAATGAAGTGCCCGTGTAACAGATGAGTTCTCATCGTAAACCCTGATACTCTGAAATAGTTTGTCTA
>NC_041384.1:293372652-293373210 GCF_002162155.2 Triticum dicoccoides
TGGTGCATACGGAACACAAAAAATGTCTGGAGTTCAAATAAGTTTGAAAAATGAAGTGCCCGTGTAACAGATGAGTTCTCATCGTAAACCCTGATACTCCGAAAGAGATTGTACAGTTTGTGCACGAAGTGCGTCCAGTTTTTGCCGTAACCCTCTCTACTATTTTCCACATGCCATGTGGGTGAAATGATCATACCATGCCAAGTTTCAACATTTTTAGAGTTAATTTTGTAGTGATTTTCAATTTCATGGTCATTTAGCTCTTTAAACAAATCGGTAAATGACTGAAAATAGCAAATGATGTCAGAACGTGTTGAAAATTGATGACCTCGCTTTGAATGGTGCATACGGAACGCAAAAAAAGTCTGGAGTTAAAATAAGTTTAAAAAAAATGAAGTGCCCGTGTAACCGATGAGTTCTCGTCGTAAACCCTGATACTCTGAAACAGATTGTCCAGTTTGTACACGAAGTGCGTCCAGTTTTTGTTGTAACCCTCTCTAGTATTTTGCACATGCCATGTGGGTGAAATGATGATGCCATGCCAAGTTTCAACATTTT
>NC_041384.1:293373220-293391789 GCF_002162155.2 Triticum dicoccoides
AGAGTTCACTTTGTAGCGATTTTCAGTTTCATGGTCATTTAGCTCTCTAAATAAATCGGTAAATGACTGAAAATAGCAAATGATGTTAGAAAGTGTTGAAAATTGATGACGTCGCTTTCAATGGTGCATACGGAACAAGATAAAAGTGTGGAGTTCAAATAAGTTTAAAAAATGAAGTGCCCGTGTAACAGATGAGTTCTCGTCCGAAACCCTGATACTCCGAAAGAGATTTTCCAGTTTGGACATGAAGTGCGTCCAGTTTTTGCCGTAACCCTCTCTACTATTTTGCACATGCTATGTGGGTGAATGATGATACCATGCCAAGTTTCAACATTTTCAGAGTTCATTTTGTAGTGATTTTCAATTTCATGGTCATTTAGCTCTCTAAACAAATCGATAAATGACTATAAAATAGCAAATGATGTTAGAAAGTGTTGAAAATTGATGACGTCTCTTTGAATGGTGCATAGGAACGAAAAAAAAGTCTAGAGTTCAAATAAGTTTAAAAAAATGAAGTGCCCGTGTAACAGATGAGTTCTCATCGTAAACCCTGATACTCTGAAATAGTTTGTCTAGTTTGTAAACGAAGTGCGTCCAGTTTTTGTCGTAACCCTCTCTACTCTTTTTAACATGCCATCTGTGTGAAATGATGATACCATGCCATGTTTCAACCTTTTCAGAGTTAATTTTGTAGTGATTTTCAATTTCACGGTCATTTAGCTCTCTAAACAAATCGGTAAATGACTGAAAAATAGCAAATGGTGTCAGAACATGTTGAAAATAGATGACCTCGCTTTGAATGGTGCATACGGAATGCAAAAAAAGTCTAGAGTTCAAATAAGTTTAAAAAAATGAAGTGCCCGTGTAACCGATGAGTTCTCGTCCGAAACCTTGACACTCCGAAATAGATTGTCCAGTTTGTACACGAAGTGCGTCCAGTTTTTGCCGTAACCCTCTCTAGTATTTTTCATATGCCATGTGGGTGAAATGATGATACCATGCCAAGTTTCAGCATTTTCAGAGTTCAGTTTATAGTGATTTTCAATTTCAGGGTCATTTAGCTCTCTAAATAAATCGGTAAATGACTGAAAATAGCAAATGATGTTAGAAAAGTGTTGAAAATTGATGACGTCGCTTTGAATGGTGCATACAGAACGCGAAAAAAGTCTGGAGTTCAAATAAGTTTAAAAAATGAAGTGCCTGTGTAACAGATGAGTTCTCGTCGTAAACCCTGATACTCTAAAACAGATTGTCCAGTTTGTACATGAAGTGCATCCAGTTTTTGTCGTAACCCCCTCTACTCTTTTTCACATGCCATGTGGGTGAAATGATGATACCATGCCAAGTTTCAACATTTTCAGAGTTCACTTTGTAGTGATTTTCAATTTCACAGTCATTTAGCTCTCTAAACAAATCGGTAAATGACTGAAAATAGCAAATGATGTCAGAACGTGTTGAAAATTGATGACCTCGCTTTGAATGGTGCATACGGAACACAAAAAAAAGTCTGGAGTTCAAATAAGTTTAAAAAATGAAGTGCCCGTGTAACAGATGAGTTCTCGTCGTAAACCCTGATACTCCGAAAGAGATTATACAGTTTGTGCACGAAGTGCGTCCAGTTTTTGCCGTAACCCTCTCTACTATTTTCCACATGGCATGTGGGTGAAATGATGATACCATGCCAAGTTTCAACCTTTTCAGAGTTAATTTTGTAGTGATTTTCAATTTCATGGTCATTTTGCTCTTTAAACAAATCGGTAAATGACTGAAAATAGCAAATGATGTCAGAACGTGTTGAAAATTGATGACCTCGCTTTGAATGGTGCATACGGAACACAAAAAATGTCTGGAGTTCAAATAAGTTTGAAAAATGAAGTGCCCGTGTAACAGATGAGTTCTCATCGTAAACCCTGATACTCCGAAAGAGATTGTACAGTTTGTGCACGAAGTGCGTCCAGTTTTTGCCGTAACCCTCTCTACTATTTTCCACATGCCATGTGGGTGAAATGATCATACCATGCCAAGTTTCAACATTTTTAGAGTTAATTTTGTAGTGATTTTCAATTTCATGGTCATTTAGCTCTTTAAACAAATCGGTAAATGACTGAAAATAGCAAATGATGTCAGAACGTGTTGAAAATTGATGACCTCGCTTTGAATGGTGCATACGGAACGCAAAAAAAGTCTGGAGTTAAAATAAGTTTAAAAAAAATGAAGTGCCCGTGTAACCGATGAGTTCTCGTCGTAAACCCTGATACTCTGAAACAGATTGTCCAGTTTGTACACGAAGTGCGTCCAGTTTTTGTTGTAACCCTCTCTAGTATTTTGCACATGCCATGTGGGTGAAATGATGATGCCATGCCAAGTTTCAACATTTTCAGAGTTCACTTTGTAGCGATTTTCAGTTTCATGGTCATTTAGCTCTCTAAATAAATCGGTAAATGACTGAAAATAGCAAATGATGTTAGAAAGTGTTGAAAATTGATGACGTCGCTTTCAATGGTGCATACGGAACAAGATAAAAGTGTGGAGTTCAAATAAGTTTAAAAAATGAAGTGCCCGTGTAACAGATGAGTTCTCGTCCGAAACCCTGATACTCCGAAAGAGATTGTCCAGTTTGTACACGAAGTGCGTCCAGTTTTTGCCGTAACCCTGTCTACTCTTTTGCACGTGCACTGTGGGTGAAATGATGATACCATGCCAAGTTTCAACCGTTTCAGAGATCATTTTGTAGTGATTTTCAATTTCACGGTCATTTAGCTCTGTAAACAAGTCGGTAAATGACTAAAAAAATAGCAGATGATGTTAGAAAGTGTTGAAAATTTATGACGTTGCTTTGAATGGTGCATAGGAACACAAAAAAGTCTGGAGTTCAAATAAGTTTTAAAAAATGAAGTGCCCGTGTAACAGATGAGTACTCGTCCAAAACCCTGATACTCCGAAAGAGATTTTCCAGTTTGTACACGAAGTGCGTCCAGTTTTTGCCGTAACCCTCTCTACTCATTTTCACATGCTATGTGGGTGAATGATGATACCATGCCAAGTTTCAACATATTCAGAGTTCATTTTGTAGTGATTTTCAATTTCACGGTCATTTAGCTCTCTAAACAAATCGGTAAATGACTGAAAAATGAAGTGCCCGTGTAACAGATGAGTTCTCATCCGAAACCCTGATACTCTGAAACAGATTGTCAAGTTTGTACACGAAGTGTGTCTAGTTTTTGCCGTAACCCTCTACTCTTTTGGGTGAAATGATGATACCATGCCAAGTTTCAACCTTTTCAGAGATCATTTTGTAGTGATTTTCAATTTCACAGTCATTTAGCTCTCTAAACAAATCGGTAAATGACTGAAAAAATAGCAAATGATGTTAGAAAGTGTTGAAAATTGATGACGTCGCTTTGAATGGTGCATAGGAACACAAAAAGTCTGGAGTTCAAATAAGTTTAAAAAAATGAAGTGCCAGTGTAGGAGATGAGTTCTTGTCCGAAACCCTGATACTCCGAAATAGATTGTCCAGTTTGTACATGAAGTGCATCCGGTTTTTGCCGTAACCCTCTCTACTCTTTTTTCACATGCCATGTGGGTGAAATGATGATACCATGCCAAGTTTCAACATTTTCAGAGTTCATTTTGTAGTGATTTTCAATTTCATGGTCATTTAGCTCTCTAAACAAATCGGTAAATGACTGAAAAATAGCAAACGGTGTCAGAACGTGTCGAAAATTGATGTCCTCACTTTGAATGGTGCATACGGAACGCAAAAAAGTCTGGAGTTCAAATAATTTAAAAAAAATGAAGTGCCCGTGTAACCGATGAGTTCTCGTCCAAAACCCTGATACTCTGAAACAGATTGTCCAGTTTGTACATGAATGCGTCCAGTTTTTGCCGTAACCCTCTACTCTTCTGCACGTGGATTGTGGGTGAAATGATGATACCATGCCAAGTGTCAACCTTTTCAGAGATCGTTTTGTAGTGATTTTCAATTTCACGATCATTTAGCTCTCTAAACAAATCGGTAAATGATTGAAAAATAGCAAATGATGTTAGAAAGTGTTGAAAATTGATGACGTCGCTTTGAATGGTGCATAGGAACACAAAAAAGTCTGGAGTACAAATAAGTTGAAAAAAATGAAGTGCCCGTGTAACAGATGAGTTCTTGTCTGGAACCCTGATACTCCGAAATAGATTGTCCAGTTTGTACACGAAGTGCATCCGGTTTTTGCCGTAACCCTCTCTACTCTTTTTCACATGCAATGTGGGTGAAATGATGATACCATGCCAAGCTTCATCCTTTTCAGAGTTCATTTTGTAGTGATTTTCAATTTCACGGTCATTTAGCTCTCTAAACAAATCGGTAAATGACAGAAAAATAGCAAACGATGTCAGAACGTGTTGAAAATTGATGTCCTCGCTTTGAATGGTGCATACGGAACGCAAAAAAGTCTGGAGTTAGAATAAGTTTAAAAAAATGAAGTGCCCGTGTAACCGATGAGTTCTCATCCGAAACCCTGATACTCCGAAACAGATTGTCCAGTTTGTACATGAAGTGCGTCCAGTTTTTGCCATAACCCTCTACTCTTTTGCATGTGCACTGTGGGAGAAATGATGATACCATGCCAAGTTTCAAACTTTTCAGAGATCATTTTGTAGTGATTTTCAATTTCACGGTCATTTAGCTCTCTAAACAAATCGGTAAATGACTGAAAAAATAGCAGATGATGTTAGAAAGTGTTGAAAATTGATGACATCGCTTTGAATGGTGCACACGGAACGCAAAAAAAGTCTGGAGTTAAAGTAAGTTTAAAAAAAATGAAGTGCCCGTGTAACCGATGAGTTCTCGTCGTAAACCCTGATACTCTGAAACAGATTGTCCAGTTTGTACACGAAGTGCGTCCAGTTTTTGCTGTAACCCTCTCTAGTATTTTGCACATGCCATGTGGGTGAAATGATGATGCCATGCCAAGTTTCAACATTTTCAGAGTTCACTTTGTAGCGATTTTCAGTTTCATGGTCATTTAGCTCTCTAAATAAATCGGTAAATGACTGAAAATAGCAAATGATGTTAGAAAGTGTTGAAAATTGATGACGTCGCTTTGAATGGTGCATACGGAACAAGATAAAAGTGTGGAGTTCAAATAAGTTTAAAAAATGAAGTGCCCGTGTAACAGATGAGTTCTCGTCCCAAACCCTGATACTCCGAAAGAGATTGTGCAGTTTGTACACGAAGTGCGTCCAGTTTTTGCCGTAACCCTGTCTACTCTTTTGCACGTGCACTGTGGGTGAAATGATGATACCATGCCAAGTTTCAACCGTTTCAGAGATCATTTTGTAGTGATTTTCAATTTCACGGTCATTTAGCTCTGTAAACAAGTCGGTAAATGACTGAAAAAATAGCAGATGATGTTAGAAAGTGTTGAAAATTGATGACGTCGCTTTGAATGGTGCATAGGAACACAAAAAAGTCTGGAGTTCAAATAAGTTTTAAAAAATGAAGTGCCCGTGTAACAGATGAGTACTCGTCCAAAACCCTGATACTCCGAAAGAGATTTTCCAGTTTGTACACGAAGTGCGTCCAGTTTTTGCCGTAACCCTCTCTACTCATTTTCACATGCTATGTGGGTGAATGATGATACCATGCCAAGTTTCAACATATTCAGAGTTCATTTTGTAGTGATTTTCAATTTCACGGTCATTTAGCTCTCTAAACAAATCGGTAAATGACTGAAAAATGAAGTGCCCGTGTAACAGATGAGTTCTCATCCGAAACCCTGTTACTCTGAAACAGATTGTCCAGTTTGTACACGAAGTGTGTCTAGTTTTTGCCGTAACCCTCTACTCTTTTGGACGTGCACTGTGGGTGAAATGATGATACCATGCCAAGTTTCAACCTTTTCAGAGATCATTTTGTAGTGATTTTCAATTTCACGGTCATTTAGCTCTCTAAACAAATCGGTAAATGACTGAAAAAATAGCAGATGATGTTAGAAAGTGTTGAAAATTGATGACGTCGCTTTGAATGGTGCATAGGAACACAAAAAAGTCTGGAGTTCAAATAAGTTTAAAAAAATGAAGTGCCAGTGTAGCAGATGAGTTCTTGTCCGAAACCCTGATACTCCGAAATAGATTGTCCAGTTTGTACATGAAGTGCATCCGGTTTTTGCCGTAACCTTCTCTACTCTTTTTTCACATGCCATGTGGGTGAAATGATGATACCATGCCAAGTTTCAACATTTTCAGAGTTCATTTTGTAGTGATTTTCGATTTCATGGTCATTTAGCTCTCTAAACAAATCGGTAAATGACTAAAAAATAGCAAACGGTGTCAGAACATGTTGACAAATTGATGTCCTCACTTTGAATGGTGCATACGGAACGCAAAAAAGTCTGGAGTTCAAATAATTTTAAAAAAATGAAGTGCCCGTGTAACCAATGAGTTCTCGTCCGAAACCGTGATACTCTGAAACAATTTGTCCAGCTTGTACATGAAGTGCGTCCAGTTTTTGCCGTAACCCTCTACTCTTTTGCACGTGGATTGTGGGTGAAATGATCATACCATGCCAAGTGTCAACCTTTTCAGAGATCGTTTTGTAGTGATTTTCAATTTCACGGTCATTTAGCTCTCTAAACAAATCGGTAAATGATTGAAAAATAGCAAATGATGTTAGAAAGTGTTGAAACTTGATGACGTCGCTTTGAATGGTGCATAGGAACACAAAAAAGACTGGAGTTCAAATAAGTTAAAAAATGAAGTGCCCGTGTAACAGATGAGTTCTTGTCTGGAACCCTGATACTCCGAAATAGATTGTCCAGTTTCTACACGAAGTGCGTCCGGTTTTTGCCGTAACGCTCTCTACTCTTTTTCACATGCAATGTGGGTGAAATGATGATACCATGCCAAGCTTCAACCTTTTCATAGTTCATTTTGTAGTGATTTTCAATTTCACGGTCATTTAGCTCTCTAAACAAATCGGTAAATGACTGAAAAATAGCAAACGATGTCAGAACGTGTTGAAAATGGATGTCCTCGCTTTGAATGGTGCATACGGAACGCCAAAAAGTCTGGAGTTAGAATAAGTTTAAAAAAATGAAGTGCCCGTGTAACCGATGAGTTCTCATCCGAAACCCTGATACTCCGAAACAGATTATCCAGTTTGTACATGAAGTGCGTCTAGTTTTTGCCGTAACCCTCTACTCTTTTGCACGTGGATTGTGGGTGAAATGATGATACCATGCCAAGTGTCAACCTTTTCAGAGATTGTTTTGTAGTGATTTTCAATTTCACGGTCATTTAGCTCTCTAAACAAATCGGTAAATGATTGAAAAATAGCAAATGATGTTAGAAAGTGTTGAAAATTGATGACGTCGCTTTGAATGGTGCATAGGAACACAAAAAAGACTGGAGTTCAAATAAGTTAAAAAAATGAAGTGCCCGTGTAACAGATGAGTTCTTGTCTGGAACCCTGATACTCCGAAATAGATTGTCCAGTTTGTACACGAAGTGCATCCGGTTTTTGCCGTAACCCTCTCTACTATTTTTCACATGCAATGTGGGTGAAATGATGATACCATGCCAAGCTTCAACCTTTTTAGAGTTCATTTTGTAGTGATTTTCAATTTCACGGTCATTTAGCTCTCTAAACAAATCGGTAAATGACAGAAAAATAGCAAACGATGTCAGAACGTGTTGAAAATTGATGTCCTCGCTTTGAATGGTGCAAACGGAACGCAAAAAAGTCTGGAGTTAGAATAAGTTTAAAAAAATGAAGTGCCCGTGTAACCGATGAGTTCTCATCCGAAACCCTGATACTCCGAAACAGATTGTCAAGTTTGTACACGAAGTGCGTCCAGTTTTTGCCGTAACCCTCTACTCTTTTGCACATGCACTCTGGGTGAAATGATGATACCATGCCAAGTTTCAACCTTTTCAGAGATCATTTTGTAGAGATTTTCAATTTCACGGTCATTTAGCTCTCTAAACAAATCGGTAAATGACTGAAAAAACAGCAGATGATGTTAGAAAGTGTTGAAAATGATGACGTCGCTTTGAATGGTGCATAGGAACACAAAAAAGTCTGGAGTTCAAATAAGTTTAAAAAAATGAAGTGCCAGTGTAACAGATGAGTTCTTGTCTGAAACCCTGATACTCCGAAATAGATTGTCCAGTTTGTACATGAAGTGCGTCCGGTTTTTGCCGTAACCCTCTCTACTCTTTTTTCACATGCCATGTGGGTGAAATGATGATACCATGCCAAGTTTCAACATTTTCAGAGTTCATTTTGTAGTGATTTTCAATTTCACGGTCATTTAGCTCTCTAAACAAATCGGTAAATGACTAAAAAATAGCAAACGGTGTCAGAACATGTTGACAAATTGATGTCCTCACTTTGAATGGTGCATACGGAACGCAAAAAAGTCTGGAGTTCAAATAATTTTAAAAAAATTAAGTGCCCGTGTAACCAATGAGTTCTCGTCCGAAACCGTGATACTCTGAAACAGATTGTCCAGTTTGTACAAGAAGTGCGTCCAGTTTTTGCCGTAACCCTCTACTCTTTTGCACGTGGATTGTGGGTGAAATGATGATACCATGCCAAGTGTCAACCTTTTCAGAGATTGTTTTGTAGTGATTTTCAATTTCACGGTCATTTAGCTCTCTAAACAAATCGGTAAATGATTGAAAAATAGCAAATGATGTTAGAAAGTGTTGAAAATTGATGACGTCGCTTTGAATGGTGCATAGGAACACAAAAAAGACTGTAGTTCAAATAAGTTAAAAAAATGAAGTGCCCGTGTAACAGATGAGTTCTTGTCTGGAACCCTGATACTTCGAAATAGATTGTCCAGTTTGTACACGAAGTGCATCCGGTTTTTGCCGTAACCCTCTCTACTCTTTTTCACATGCAATGTGGGTGAAATGATGATACCATGCCAAGCTTCAACCTTTTCAGAGTTCATTTTGTAGTGATTTTCAATTTCACGGTCATTTAGCTCTCTAAACAAATCGGTAAATGACAGAAAAATAGCAAACGATGTCAGAACGTGTTGAAAATTGATGTCCTCGCTTTGAATGGTGCAAACGGAACGCAAAAAAGTCTGGAGTTAGAATAAGTTTAAAAAAATGAAGTGCCCGTGTAACCGATGAGTTCTCATCCGAAACCCTGATACTCCGAAACAGATTGTCCAGTTTGTACATGAAGTGCGTCTAGTTTTTGCCGTAACCCTCTACTCTTTTGCACGTGGATTGTGGGTGAAATGATGATACCATGCCAAGTGTCAACCTTTTCAGAGATTGTTCTGTAGTGATTTTCAATTTCACGGTCATTTAGCTCTCTAAACAAATCGGTAAATGATTGAAAAATAGCAAATGATGTTAGAAAGTGTTGAAAATTGATGACGTCGCTTTGAATGGTGCATAGGAACACAAAAAAGACTGGAGTTCAAATAAGTTAAAAAAATGAAGTGCCCGTGTAACAGATGAGTTCTTGTCTGGAACCCTGATACTCCGAAATAGATTGTCCAGTTTGTACACGAAGTGCATCCGGTTTTTGCCGTAACCCTCTCTACCCTTTTTCACATGCAATGTGGGTGAAATGACGATACCATGCCAAGCTTCAACCTTTTCAGAGTTCATTTTGTAGTGATTTTCAATTTCACGGTCATTTAGCTCTCTAAACAAATCGGTAAATGACAGAAAAATAGCAAACGATGTCAGAACGTGTTGAAAATTGATGTCCTCGCTTTGAATGGTGCAAACAGAACGCAAAAAATCTGGAGTTAGAATAAGTTTAAAAAAATGAAGTGCCCGTGTAACCGATGAGTTCTCATCCGAAACCCTGATACTCCAAAACAGATTGTCCAGTTTGTACACGAAGTGCGTCCAGTTTTTGCCGTAACCCTCTACTCTTTTGAACATGCACTGTGGGTGAAATGATGATACCATGCCAAGTTTCAACCTTTTCAGAGATCGTTTTGTAGTGATTTTCAATTTCACGGTCATTTAGCTCTCTAAACAAATCGGTAAATGACTGAAAAAACAGCAGATGATGTTAGAAAGTTTTGAAAATTGATGACGTTGCTTTGAATGGTGCATAGGAACACAAAAAAGTCTGGAGTTCAAATAAGTTTAAAAAAATGAAGTGACAGTGTAACAGATAAGTTCTTGTCCGAAACCCTGATACTCCGAAATAGATTGTCCAGTTTGTACATGAAGTGCGTCCGGTTTTTGCCGTAACCCTCTCTACTCTTTTTTCACATGCCATGTGGGTGAAATGATGATACCATGCCAAGTTTCAACATTTTCAGAGTTCATTTTGTAGTGATTTTCAATTTCACGGTCATTTAGCTCTCTAAACAAATCGGTAAATGACTAGAAAATAGCAAACGGTGTCAGAACGTGTTGACAAATTGATGTCCTCACTTTGAATGGTGCATACGGAACGCAAAAAAGTCTGGAGTTCAAATAATTTAAGAAAAATGAAGTGCCCGTGTAACCGATGAGTTCTCGTCCGAAACCGTGATACTCTGAAACAGATTTTCCAGTTTGTACCTGAAGTGCGTCCAGTTTTTGCCGTAACCCTCTACTCTTTTGCACGTGGATTGTGGGTGAAATGATGATACCATGCCAAGTGTCAACCTTTTCAGAGATCGTTTTGTAGTGATTTTCAATTTCACGGTCATTTAGCTCTCTAAACAAATCGGTAAATGATTGAAAAATAGCAAATGATGTTAGAAAGTGTTGAAAATTGATGACGTCGCTTTGAATGGTGCATAGGAACACAAAAAAGACTGGAGTTCAAATAAGTTAAAAAAATGAAGTGCCCGTGTAACAGATGAGTTCTTGTCTGGAACCCTGATACTCCGAAATAGATTGTCCAGTTTGTACACGAAGTGCATCCGGTTTTTGCCGTAACCCTCTCTACTCTTTTTCACATGCAATGTGGGTGAAATGATGATACCATGCCAAGCTTCAACCTTTTCAGAGTTCATTTTGTAGTGATTTTCAATTTCACGGTCATTTAGCTCTCTAAACAAATCGGTAAATGACAGAAAAATAGCAAACGATGTCAGAACGTGTTGAAAATTGATGTCCTCGCTTTGAATGGTGCAAACAGAACGCAAAAAATCTGGAGTTAGAATAAGTTTAAAAAAATGAAGTGCCCGTGTAACCGATGAGTTCTCATCCGAAACCCTGATACTCCGAAACAGATTGTCCAGTTTGTACACGAAGTGCGTCCAGTTTTTGCCGTAACCCTCTACTCTTTTGCACATGCACTGTGGGTGAAATGATGATACCATGCCAAGTTTCAACCTTTTCAGAGATCGTTTTGTAGTGAATTTCAATTTCACGGTCATTTAGCTCTCTAAACAAATCGGTAAATGACTGAAAAAACAGCAGATGATGTTAGAAAGTTTTGAAAATTGATGACGTTGCTTTGAATGGTGCATAGGAACACAAAAAAGTCTGGAGTTCAAATAAGTTTAAAAAAATGAAGTGCCAGTGTAACAGATGAGTTCTTGTCCGAAACCCTGATACTCCGAAATAGATTGTCCAGTTTGTACATGAAGTGCGTCCGGTTTTTGCCGTAACCCTCTCTACTCTTTTTTCACATGCCATGTGGGTGAAATGATGATACCATGCCAAGTTTCAACATTTTCAGAGTTCATTTTGTAGTGATTTTCAATTTTACGGTCATTTAGCTCTCTAAACAAATCGGTAAATGACTAGAAAATAGCAAACGGTGTCAGAACGTGTTGACAAATTGATGTCCTCACTTTGAATGGTGCATACGGAACGCAAAAAAGTCTGGAGTTCAAATAATTTAAGAAAAATGAAGTGCCCGTGTAACCGATGAGTTCTCGTCCGAAACCGTGATACTCTGAAACAGATTTTCCAGTTTGTACATGAAGTGCGTCCAGTTTTTGCCGTAACCCTCTACTCTTTTGCACGTGGATTGTGGGTGAAATGATGATACCATGCCAAGTGTCAACCTTTTCAGAGATCGTTTTGTAGTGATTTTCAATTTCACGGTCATTTAGCTCTCTAAACAAATCGGTAAATGATTGAAAAATAGCAAATGATGTTAGAAAATGTTGAAAATTGATGACGTCGCTTTGAATGGTGCATAGGAACACAAAAAAGACTGGAGTTCAGATAAGTTAAAAAAATGAAGTGCCCGTGTAACAGATGAGTTCTTGTCTGGAACCCTGATACTCCGAAATAGATTGTCCAGTTTGTACACGAAGTGCATCCGGTTTTTGCCGTAACCCTCTCTACTCTTTTTCACATGCAATGTGGGTGAAATGATGATACCATGCCAAGCTTCAACCTTTTCAGAGTTCATTTTGTAGTGATTTTCAATTTCACGGTCATTTAGCTCTCTAAACAAATCGGTAAATGACAGAAAAATAGCAAACGATGTCAGAACGTGTTGAAAATTGATGTCCTCACTTTGAATGGTGCAAACGGAACGCAAAAAAGTCTGGAGTTAGAATAAGTTTAAAAAAATGAAGTGCCCGTGTAACCGATGAGTTCTCATCCGAAACCCTGATACTCCGAAACAGATTGTCCAGTTTGTACATGAAGTGCGTCTAGTTTTTGCCGTAACCCTCTACTCTTTTGCACGTGGATTGTGGGTGAAATGATGATACCATGCCAAGTGTCAACCTTTTCAGAGATTGTTTTGTAGTGATTTTCAATTTCACGGTCATTTAGCTCTCTAAACAAATCGGTAAATGATTGAAAAATAGCAAATGATGTTAGAAAGTGTTGAAAATTGATGACGTCGCTTTGAATGGTGCATAGGAACACAAAAAAGACTGGAGTTCAAATAAGTTAAAAAAATGAAGTGCCCGTGTAACAGATGAGTTCTTGTCTGGAACCCTGATACTCCGAAATAGATTGTCCAGTTTGTACACGAAGTGCATCCGGTTTTTGCCGTAACCCTCTCTACCCTTTTTCACATGCAATGTGGGTGAAATGACGATACCATGCCAAGCTTCAACCTTTTCAGAGTTCATTTTGTAGTGATTTTCAATTTCACGGTCATTTAGCTCTCTAAACAAATCGGTAAATGACAGAAAAATAGCAAACGATGTCAAAACGTGTTGAAAATTGATGTCCTCGCTTTGAATGGTGCAAACAGAACGCAAAAAATCTGGAGTTAGAATAAGTTTAAAAAAATGAAGTGCCCGTGTAACCGATGAGTTCTCATCCGAAACCCTGATACTCCGAAACAGATTGTCCAGTTTGTACACGAAGTGCGTCCAGTTTTTGCCGTAACCCTCTACTCTTTTGCACATGCACTGTGGGTGAAATGATGATACCATGCCAAGTTTCAACCTTTTCAGAGATCGTTTTGTAGTGATTTTCAATTTCATGGTCATTTAGCTCTCTAAACAAATCGGTAAATGACTGAAAAAACAGCAGATGATGTTAGAAAGTTTTGAAAATTGATGACGTTGCTTTGAATGGTGCATAGGAACACAAAAAAGTCTGGAGTTCAAATAAGTTTAAAAAAATGAAGTGCCAGTGTAACAGATGAGTTCTTGTCCGAAACCCTGATACTTCGAAATAGATTGTCCAGTTTGTACATGAAGTGCGTCCGGTTTTTGCCGTAACCCTCTCTACTCTTTTTTCACATGCCATGTGGGTGAAATGATGATACCATGCCAAGTTTCAACATTTTCAGAGTTCATTTTGTAGTGATTTTCAATTTCACGGTCATTTAGCTCTCTAAACAAATCGGTAAATGACTAGAAAATAGCAAACGGTGTCAGAACGTGTTGACAAATTGATGTCCTCACTTTGAATGGTGCATACGGAACGCAAAAAAGTCTGGAGTTCAAATAATTTAAGAAAAATGAAGTGCCCGTGTAACCGATGAGTTCTCGTCCGAAACCGTGATACTCTGAAACAGATTTTCCAGTTTGTACATGAAGTGCGTCCAGTTTTTGCCGTAACCCTCTACTCTTTTGAACGTGGATTGTGGGTGAAATGATGATACCATGCCAAGTGTCAACCTTTTCAGAGATCGTTTTGTAGTGATTTTCAATTTCACGGTCATTTAGCTCTCTAAACAAATCGGTAAATGATTGAAAAATAGCAAATGATGTTAGAAAGTGTTGAAAATTGATGACGTCGCTTTGAATGGTGCATAGGAACACAAAAAAGACTGGAGTTCAAATAAGTTAAAAAAATGAAGTGCCCGTGTAACAGATGAGTTCTTGTCTGGAACCCTGATACTCCGAAATAGATTGTCCAGTTTGTACACGAAGTGCATCCGGTTTTTGCCGTAACCCTCTCTACTCTTTTTCACATGCAATGTGGGTGAAATGATGATACCATGCCAAGCTTCAACCTTTTTAGAGTTCATTTTGTAGTGATTTTCAATTTCACGGTCATTTAGCTCTCTAAACAAATCGGTAAATGACAGAAAAATAGCAAACGATGTCAGAACGTGTTGAAAATTGATGTCCTCGCTTTGAATGGTGCAAACGGAACGCAAAAAAGTCTGGAGTTAGAATAAGTTTAAAAAAATGAAGTGCCCGTGTAACCGATGAGTTCTCATCCGAAACCCTGATACTCCGAAACAGATTGTCCAGTTTGTACACGAAGTGCGTCCAGTTTTTGCCGTAACCCTCTACTCTTTTGCACATGCACTCTGGGTGAAATGATGATACCATGCCAAGTTTCAACCTTTTCAGAGATCATTTTGTAGAGATTTTCAATTTCACGGTCATTTAGCTCTCTAAACAAATCGGTAAATGACTGAAAAAACAGCAGATGATGTTAGAAAGTGTTGAAAATGATGATGTCGCTTTGAATGGTGCATAGGAACACAAAAAAGTCTGGAGTTCAAATAAGTTTAAAAAAATGAAGTGCCCGTGTAACAGATGAGTTCTCGTCCGAAACCCTGGTACTTCGAAAGAGATTGTCCAATTTGTACACGAAGTGCGTCCAGTTTTGGATGTAACCCTCTCTACCCTTTTTCACATGCCATGTGGGTGAAATTATGATACCATGCCAGGTTTCAACCTTTTTAGAGTTCATTTTGTAGTGATTTCCAATTTCACGGTCATTTAGCTCTCTAAACAAATCGGTAAATGATTGAAAAATAGCAAATGATGTTAGAAAGTGTTGAAAATTGATGACGTCGCTTTGAATGGTGCATAGGAACACAAAAAAGACTGGAGTTCAAATAAGTTAAAAAAATGAAGTGCCCATGTAACAGATGAGTTCTTGTCTGGAACCCTGATACTCCGAAATAGATTGTCCAGTTTGTACACGAAGTGCATCCGGTTTTTGTTGTAACCCTCTCTACTCTTTTTCACATGCAATGTGGGTGAAATGATGATACCATGCCAAGCTTCAACCTTTTTAGAGTTCATTTTGTAGTGATTTTCAATTTCACGGTCATTTAGCTCTCTAAACAAATCGGTAAATGACAGAAAAATAGCAAACGATGTCAGAACGTGTTGAAAATTGATGTCCTCGCTTTGAATGGTGCAAACGGAACGCAAAAAAGTCTGGAGTTAGAATAAGTTTAAAAAAATGAAGTGCCCGTCTAACCGATGAGTTCTCATCCGAAACCCTGATACTCCGAAACAGATTGTCCAGTTTGTACACGAAGTGCGTCCAGTTTTTGCCATAACCCTCTACTCTTTTGCACATGCACTCTGGGTGAAATGATGATACCATGCCAAGTTTCAACCTTTTCAGAGATCATTTTGTAGAGATTTTCAATTTCACGGTCATTTAGCTCTCTAAACAAATCGGTAAATGACTGAAAAAACAGCAGATGATGTTAGAAAGTGTTGAAAATGATGACGTTGCTTTGAATGGTGCATAGGAACACAAAAAAGTCTGGAGTTCAAATAAGTTTTAAAAAATGAAGTGCCAGTGTAACAGATGAGTTCTTGTCTGGAACCCTGATACTCCGAAATAGATTGTCCAGTTTGTACATGAAGTGCGTCCGGTTTTTGCCGTAACCCTCTCTACTCTTTTTTCACATGCCATGTGGGTGAAATGATGATACCATGCCAAGTTTCAACATTTTCAGAGTTCATTTTGTAGTGATTTTCAATTTCACGGTCATTTAGCTCTCTAAACAAATCGGTAAATGACTAAAAAATAGCAAACGGTGTCAGAACATGTTGACAAATTGATGTCCTCACTTTGAATGGTGCATACGGAACGCAAAAAAGTCTGGAGTTCAAATAATTTTAAAAAAATTAAGTGCCCGTGTAACCAATGAGTTCTCGTCCGAAACTGTGATACTCTGAAACAGATTGTCCAGTTTGTACAAGAAGTGCGTCCAGTTTTTGCCGTAACCCTCTACTCTTTTGCACGTGGATTGTGGGTGAAATGATGATACCATGCCAAGTGTCAACCTTTTCAGAGATTGTTTTGTAGTGATTTTCAATTTCACGGTCATTTAGCTCTCTAAACAAATCGGTAAATGATTGAAAAATAGCAAATGATGTTAGAAAGTGTTGAAAATTGATGACGTCGCTTTGAATGGTGCATAGGAACACAAAAAAGACTGGAGTTCAAATAAGTTAAAAAAATGAAGTGCCCGTGTAACAGATGAGTTCTTGTCTGGAACCCTCATACTCCGAAATAGATTGTCCAGTTTGTACACGAAGTGCATCCGGTTTTTGCCGTAACCCTCTCTACCCTTTTTCACATGCAATGTGGGTGAAATGACGATACCATGCCAAGCTTCAACCTTTTCAGAGTTCATTTTGTAGTGATTTTCAATTTCACGGTCATTTAGCTCTCTAAACAAATCGGTAAATGACAGAAAAATAACAAACGATGTCAGAACGTGTTGAAAATTGATGTCCTCGCTTTGAATGGTGCAAACAGAACGCAAAAAATCTGGAGTTAGAATAAGTTTAAAAAAATGAAGTGCCCGTGTAACCGATGAGTTCTCATCCGAAACCCTGATACTCCGAAACAGATTGTCCAGTTTGTACACGAAGTGCGTCCAGTTTTTGCCGTAACCCTCTACTCTTTTGCACATGCACTGTGGGTGAAATGATGATACCATGCCAAGTTTCAACCTTTTCAGAGATCGTTTTGTAGTGATTTTCAATTTCACGGTCATTTAGCTCTCTAAACAAATCGGTAAATGACTGAAAAAACAGCAGATGATGTTAGAAATTTTTGAAAATTGATGACGTTGCTTTGAATGGTGCATAGGAACACAAAAAAGTCTGGAGTTCAAATAAGTTTAAAAAAATGAAGTGCCAGTGTAACAGATGAGTTCTTGTCCGAAACCCTGATACTCCGAAATAGATTGTCCAGTTTGTACATGAAGTGCGTCCGGTTTTTGCCGTAACCCTCTCTACTCTTTTTTCACATGCCATGTGGGTGAAATGATGATACCATGCCAAGTTTCAACATTTTCAGAGTTCATTTTGTAGTGATTTTCAATTTCACGGTCATTTAGCTCTCTAAACAAATCGGTAAATGACTAAAAAATAGCAAACGGTGTCAGAACGTGTTGACAAATTGATGTCCTCACTTTGAATGGTGCATACGGAACGCAAAAAAGTCTGGAGTTCAAATAATTTAAGAAAAATGAAGTGCCCGTGTAACCGATGAGTTCTCGTCCGAAACCGTGATACTCTGAAACAGATTTTCCAGTTTGTACATGAAGTGCATCCAGTTTTTGCCGTAACCCTCTACTCTTTTGCACGTGGATTGTGGGTGAAATGATGATACCATGCCAAGTGTCAACCTTTTCAGAGATCGTTTTGTAGTGATTTTCAATTTCACGGTCATTTAGCTCTCTAAACAAATTGGTAAATGATTGAAAAATAGCAAATGATGTTAGAAAGTGTTGAAAATTGATGACGTCGCTTTGAATGGTGCATAGGAACACAAAAAAGTCTGGAGTTCAAATAATTTAAAAAAATGAAGTGCCCGTGTAACAGATGAGTTCTTGTCTGGAACCCTGATACTCCGAAATAGATTGTCCAGTTTCTACACGAAGTGCGTCCGGTTTTTGCCGTAACCCTCTCTACTCTTTTTCACATGCAATGTGGGTGAAATGATGATACCATGCCAAGCTTCAACCTTTTCAGAGTTCATTTTGTAGTGATTTTCAATTTCACGGTCATTTAGCTCTCTAAACAAATCGGTAAATGACTGAAAAATAGCAAACGATGTCAGAACGTGTTGAAAATTGATGTCCTCGCTTTGAATGGTGCATACGGAACGCAAAAAAGTCTGGAGTTAGAATAAGTTTAAAAAAATGAAGTGCCCGTGTAACCGATGAGTTCTCATCCGAAACCCTGATACTCAGAAACAGATTTTCCAGTTTGTACACGAAGTGCGTCCAGTTTTTGCCGTAACCCTCTACTCTTTTGCACATGCACTGTGGGTGAAATGATGATACCATGCCAAGTTTCAACCTTTTCAGAGATCATTTTGTAGTGATTTTCAATTTCACGGTCATTTAGCTCTCTAAACAAATCGGTAAATGACTGAAAAAATAGCAGATGATGTTAGAAAGTTTTGAAAATTGATGACGTCGCTTTGAATGGTGCATAGGAACACAAAAA
>NC_041384.1:293391799-293414777 GCF_002162155.2 Triticum dicoccoides
GAGTTCTTGTCTGGAACACTGATACTCCGAAATAGATTGTCCAGTTTGTACACGAAGTGCGTCCGGTTTTTGCCGTAACCCTCTCTACTCTTTTTCACATGCAATGTGGGTGAAATGATGATACCACGCCAAGCTTCAACCTTTTCAGAGTTCATTTTGTAGTGATTTTCAATTTCACGGTCATTTAGCTCTCTAAACAAATCGGTAAATGACTGAAAAAATAGCAGATGATGTTAGAAAGTGTTGAAAATTGATGATGTCGCTTTGAATGGTGCATAGGAACACAAAAAAGTCTGGAGTTCAAATAAGTTTAAAAAAATGAAGTGCCAGTGTAACAGATGAGTTCTTGTCCGAAACCCTAATACTCCGAAATAGATTGTCCAGTTTGTACATGAAGTGCGTCCGGTTTTTGCCGTAACCCTCTCTACTCTTTTTTCACATGCCGTGTGGGTGAAATGATGATACCATGCCAAGTTTCAACATTTTCAGAGTTCATTTTGTAGTGATTTTCAATTTCACGGTCATTTAGCTCTCTAAACAAATCGGTAAATGACTAAAAAATAGCAAACGGTGTCAGAACGTGTTGACAAATTGATGTCCTCACTTTGAATGGTGCATACGGAACGCAAAAAAGTCTGGAGTTCAAATAATTTAAGAAAAATTAAGTGCCCATGTAACCGATGAGTTCTCGTCCGAAACCCTGATACTCTGAAACAGATTGTCCAGTTTGTACATGAAGTGCGTCCAGTTTTTGCCGTAACCCTCTCTACTCTTTTTTCACATGCCATGTGGGTGAAATGATGATACCATGCCAAGTTTCAACATTTTCAGAGTTCATTTTGTAGTGATTTTCAATTTCACGGTCATTTAGTTCTCTAAACAAATCGGTAAATGACTAAAAAATAGCAAACGGTGTCAGAACGTGTTGACAAATTGATGTCCTCACTTTGAATGGTGCTTACGGAACGCAAAAAAGTCTGGAGTTCAAATAATTTTAAAAAAATGAAGTGCCCGTGTAACCAATGAGTTCTCGTCCGAAACCATGATACTCTGAAACAGATTGTCCAGTTTGTACATGAAGTGCGTCCAGTTTTTGCCATAACCCTCTACTCTTTTGCACGTGGATTGTGGGTGAAATGATGATACCATGCCAAGTGTCAACCTTTTCAGAGATCGTTTTGTAGTGATTTTCAATTTCACGGTCATTTAGCTCTCTAAACAAATCGGTAAATGATTGAAAAATAGCAAATGATGTTAGAAAGTGTTGAAAATTGATGACGTCGCTTTGAATGGTGCATAGGAACACAAAAAAGACTGGAGTTCAAATAAGTTAAAAAAATGAAGTGCCCGTGTAACAGATGAGTTCTTGTCTGGAACCCTGATACTCCGAAATAGATTGTCCAGTTTCTACACGAAGTGCGTCCGGTTTTTGCCGTAACCCTCTCTACTCTTTTTCACATGCAATGTGGGTGAAATGATGATACCATGCCAAGCTTCAACCTTTTCAGAGTTCATTTTGTAGTGATTTTCAATTTCACGGTCATTTATCTCTCTAAACAAATCGGTAAATGACTGAAAAATAGCAAACAATGTCAGAACGTGTTGAAAATTGATGTCCTCGCTTTGAATGCTGCATACGGAACGCAAAAAAGTCTGGAGTTAGAATAAGTTTAAAAAAATGAAGTGCCCGTGTAACCGATGAGTTCTCATCCGAAACCCTGATACTCAGAAACAGATTTTCCAGTTTGTACACGAAGTGCGTCCAGTTTTTGCCGTAACCCTCTACTCTTTTGCACGTGCACTGTGGGTGAAATGATGATACCATGCCAAGTTTCAACCTTTTCAGAGATCATTTTGTAGTGATTTTCAATTTCACGGTCATTTAGCTCTCTAAACAAATCGGTAAATGACTGAAAAAATAGCAGATGATGTTAGAAAGTTTTGAAAATTGATGACGTCGCTTTGAATGGTGCATAGGAACACAAAAAAGTCTGGAGTTCAAATAAGTTAAAAAAATGAAGTGCCCATGTAACAGATGAGTTCTTGTCTGGAACACTGATACTCCGAAATAGATTGTCCAGTTTGTACACGAAGTGCGTCCGGTTTTTGCCGTAACCCTCTCTACTCTTTTTCACATGCAATGTGGGTGAAATGATGATACCACGCCAAGCTTCAACCTTTTCAGAGTTCATTTTGTAGTGATTTTCAATTTCACGGTCATTTAGCTCGCTAAACAAATCGGTAAATGACTAAAAAATAGCAAACGGTGTCAGAACGTGTTGACAAATTGATGTCCTCACTTTGAATGGTGCATACGGAACGCAAAAAAGTCTGGAGTTCAAATAATTTTAAAAAAATGAAGTGCCAGTGTAACAGAAGAGTTCTTGTCCGAAACCCTAATACTCCGAAATAGATTGTCCAGTTTGTACATGAAGTGCGTCCGGTTTTTGCCGTAACCCTCTCTACTCTTTTTTCACATGTCGTGTGGGTGAAATGATGATACCATGCCAAGTTTCAACATTTTCAGAGTTCATTTTGTAGTGATTTTCAATTTCACGGTCATTTAGCTCTCTAACCAAATCGGTAAATGACTAAAAAATAGCAAACGGTGTCAGAACGTGTTGACAAATTGATGTCCTCACTTTGAATGGTGCATACAGAACGCAAAAAAGTCTGGAGTTCAAATAATTTAAGAAAAATTAAGTGCCCGTGTAACCGATGAGTTCTCGTCCGAAACCCTGATACTCTGAAATAGATTGTCCAGTTTGTACATGAAGTGCGTCCAGTTTTTGCCGTAACCCTCTCTACTCTTTTTTCACATGCCATGTGGGTGAAATGATGATACCATGCCAAGTTTCAACATTTTCAGAGTTCATTTTGTAGTGATTTTCAATTTCACGGTCATTTAGCTCTCTAAACAAATCGGTAAATGACTAAAAAATAGCAAACGGTGTCAGAACGTGTTGACAAATTGATGTCCTCACTTTGAATGGTGCATACGGAACGCAAAAAAGTCTAGAGTTCAAATAATTTTAAAAGAATGAAGTGCCCGTGTAACCAATGAGTTCTCGTCCGAAACCGTGATACTCTGAAACAGATTGTCCAGTTTGTACATGAAGTGCGTCCAGTTTTTGTCGTAACCCTCTACTCTTTTGCACGTGGATTGTGGGTGAAATGATGATACCATGCCAAGTGTCAACCTTTTCAGAGATTGTTTTGTAGTGATTTTCAATTTCACGGTCATTTAGCTCTCTAAACAAATCGGTAAATGATTGAAAAATAGCAAATGATGTTAGAAAGTGTTGAAAATTGATGACGTCGCTTTGAATGGTTCATACGAACACAAAAAAGACTGGAGTTCAAATAAGTTAAAAAAATGAAGTGCCCGTGTAACAGATGAGTTCTTGTCTGGAACCCTGATACTCCGAAATAGATTGTCCAGTTTCTACACGAAGTGCGTCCGGTTTTTGCCATAACCCTCTCTACTCTTTTTCACATGCAATGTGGGTGAAATGATGATACCATGCCAAGCTTCAACCTTTTCAGAGTTCATTTTGTAGTGATTTTCAATTTCACGGTCATTTAGCTCTCTAAACAAATCGGTAAATGACTGAAAAATAGCAAACGATGTCAGAACGTGTTGAAAATTGATGTCCTCGCTTTGAATGGTGCATACGGAACGCAAAAAAGTCTGGAGTTAGAATAAGTTTAAAAAAATGAAGTGCGCGTGTAACCAATGAGTTCTCATCCGAAACCCTGATACTCAGAAACAGATTTTCCAGTTTGTACACAAAGTGCGTCCAGTTTTTGCCGTAACCCTCTACTCTTTTGCACGTGCACTGTGGGTGAAATGATGAAACCATGCCAAGTTTCAACCTTTTCAGAGATCATTTTGTAGTGATTTTCAATTTCACGGTCATTTAGCTCTCTAAACAAATCGGTAAATGACTGAAAAAATAGCAGATGATGTTAGAAAGTGTTGAAAATTGATGATGTCGCTTTGACTGGTGCATAGGAACACAAAAAAGTCTGGAGTTCAAATAAGTTTAAGAAAATGAAGTGCTAGTGTAACAGATGAGTTCTCATCCGAAACCCTGATACTCTGAAACAGATTGTCCAGTTTGTACACGAAGTGTGTCTAGTTTTTGCCGTAACCCTCTACTCTTTTGCACGTGCATTGTGGGTGAAATGATGATACCATGCCAAGTTTCAACCTTTTCAGAGATCATTTTGTAGTGATTTTCAATTTCACGGTCATTTAGCTCTCTAAACAAATCGGTAAATGACTGAAAAAATAGCAGATGATGTTAGAAAGTGTTGAAAATTGATGACGTCGCTTTGAATGGTGCATAGGAACACAAAAAAGTCTGGAGTTCAAATAAGTTTAAAAAATGAAGTGCCAGTGTAACAGATGAGTTCTTGTCCGAAACCCTAATACTCCGAAATAGATTGTCCAGTTTGTACATGAAGTGCGTCCGGTTTTTGCCGTAACCCTCTCTACTCTTTTTTCACATGCCGTGTGGGTGAAATGATGATACCATGCCAAGTTTCAACATTTTCAGAGTTCATTTTGTAGTGATTTTCAATTTCACGGTCATTTAGCTCTCTAAACAAATCGGTAAATGACTAAAAAATAGCAAACGGTGTCAGAACGTGTTGACAAATTGATGTCCTCACTTTGAATGGTGCATACGGAACGCAAAAAAGTTTGGAGTTCAAATAATTTAAGAAAAATTAAGTGCCCGTGTAACCGATGAGTTCTCGTCCGAAACCCTGATACTCTGAAACAGATTGTCCAGTTTGTACATGAAGTGCCTCCAGTTTTTGCCATAACCCTCTACTCTTTTGCACGTGGATTGTGGGTGAAATGATGATACCATGCCAAGTGTCAACCTTTTCAGAGATCGTTTTGTAGTGATTTTCAATTTCACGGTCATTTAGCTCTCTAAACAAATCGGTAAATGATTGAAAAATAGCAGATGATGTTAGAAAGTGTTGAAAATTGATGACGTCGCTTTGAATGGTGCATAGGAACACAAAAAAGTCTGGAGTTCAAATAAGTTTTAAAAAATTAAGTGCCCGTGTAACCGATGAGTTCTCGTCCGAAACCCTGATACTCTGAAATAGATTGTCCAGTTTGTACACGAAGTGCGTCCGGTTTTTTCCGTAACCCTCTCTACTCTTTTTCACATGCAATGTGGGTGAAATGATGATACCATGCCAAGCTTCAACCTTTTCAGAGTTCATTTTGTAGTGATTTTCAATTTCACTGTCATTTAGCTCTCTAAACGAATCGGTAAATGACTGAAAAATAGCAAACGATGTCAGAACGTGTTGAAAATTGATGTCCTCGCTTTGAATGGTGCATACGGAACACAAAAAAGTCTGGAGTTAGAATAAGTTTAAAAAAATGAAGTGCCCGTGTAACCTATGAGTTCTCATCCGAAACCCTGATACTCCGAAACAGATTGTCCAGTTTGTACACGAAGTGCGTCCAGTTTTTGCCGTAACCCTCTACTCTTTTGCACGTGCACTATGGGTGAAATGATGATACCATGCCAAGTTTCAACCTTTTCAGAGATCATTTTGTAGTGATTTTCAATTTCACGGTCATTTAGCTCTGTAAACAAATCGGTAAATGACTGGAAAAATAGCAGATGATGTTAGAAAGTGTTGAAAATTGATGACGTTGCTTTGAATGGTGCATAGAACACAAAAAAGTCTGGAGTTCAAATAAGTTTAAAAATATGAAGTGCCAGTGTAACAGATGAGTTCTCATCCGAAACCCTGATACTCTGAAACAGATTGTCCAGTTTGTACACGAAGTGTGTCCAGTTTTTGCCGTAACCCTCTACTCTTTTGCATGTGCACAGTGGGTGAAATGATGATACCATGCCAAGTTTCAACCTTTTCAGAGATCATTTTGTAGTGATTTTCAATTTTCACGGTCATTTAGCTCTCTAAACAAATCGGTAAATGACTGAAAAAATAGCAGATGATGCTAGAAAGTGTTGAAAATTGATGACGTCGCTTTGAATGGTGCATAGGAACACAAAAAAGTCTGCAGTTCAAATAAGTTTTAAAAAATGAAGTGCCAGTGTAACAGATGAGTTCTTGTCTGAAACCCTGATACTCCGAAATAGATTGTCCAGTTTGTACATGAAGTGCGTCTGGTTTTTGCCGTAACCCTCTCTACTCTTTTTTCACATGCCATGTGGGTGAAATGATGATACCATGCCAAGTTTCAACATTTTCAGAGTTCATTTTGTAGTGATTTTCAATTTCACGGTCATTTAGCTCTCTAAACAAATCGGTAAATGACTAAAAAATAGCAAACAGTGTCAGAACGTGTTCACAAATTGATGTCCTCACTTTGAATGGTGCATACGGAACGCAAAAAAGTCTGGAGTTCAAATAATTTAAGAAAAATTAAGTGCCCGTGTAACCGATGAGTTCTCGTCCGAAACCCTGATACTCTGAAACAGATTGTCCAGTTTGTACATGAAGTGCGTCCAGTTTTTGCCATAACCCTCTACTCTTTTGCACGTGGATTGTGGGTGAACTGATGATACCATGCCAAGTGTCAACCTTTTCAGAGATCGTTTTGTAGTGATTTTCAATTTCACGGTCATTTAGCTCTCTAAACAAATCGGTAAATGATTGAAAAATAGAAAATGATGTTAGAAAGTGTTGAAAATTGATGACGTTGCTTTGAATGCTGCATAGGAACACAAAAAAGTCTGGAGTTCAAATAAGTTAAAAAAAAATGAACTGCCCGTGTAACAGATGATTTCTTGTCTGGAACCCTGATACTCCGAAATATATTGTCCAGTTTGTACACGAAGTGCGTCCGGTTTTTGCCGTAACCCTCTCTACTCTTTTTCACATGCAATGTGGGTGAAATGATGATACCATGCCAAGCTTCAAACTGTTCAGAGTTCATTTTGTAGTGATTTTCAATTTCACTATCATTTAGCTCTCTAAACGAATCGGTAAATGACTGAAAAATAGCAAACGATGTCAGAACGTGTTGAAAATTGATGTCCTCGCTTTGAATGGTGCATACGGAACGCAAAAAAGTCTGGAGTTAGAATAAGTTTAAAAAAACGAAGTGCCCGTGTAACCGATGAGTTCTCATCCGAAACCCTGATACTCCGAAACAGATTGTCCAGTTTGTACACGAAGTGCGTCCAGTTTTTGCCGTAACCCTCTACTCTTTTGCACGTGCACTATGGGTGAAATGATGATACCATGCCAAGTTTCAACCTTTTCAGAGATCATTTTGTAGTGATTTTCAATTTCACGGTCATTTAGCTCTCTAAACAAATCGGTAAATGACTGGAAAAATAGCAGATGATGTTAGAAAGTGTTGAAAATTGATGACGTTGCTTTGAATGGTGCATAGGAACACAAAAAAGTCTAGAGTTCAAATAAGTTTTAAAAAATGAAGTGCCAGTGTAACAGATGAGTTCTTGTCCGAAACCCTGATACTCCGAAATAGATTGTCCAGTTTGTACATGAAGTGCGTCCGGTTTTTGCCGTAACCCTCTCTACTCTTTTTTCACATGCCATGTGGGTGAAATGATGATACCATGCCAAGTTTCAACATTTTCAGAGTTCATTTTGTAGTGATTTTCAATTTCACGGTCATTTAGCTCTCTAAACAAATCGGTAAATGACTAAAAAATAGCAAACGGTGTCAGAACGTGTTGAAAATTGATGTCCTCACTTTGAATGGTGCATACGGAACGCAAAAAAGTATGGAGTTCAAATAATTTAAAAAAAATGAAGTGCCCGTGTAACCGATGAGTTCTCGTCCGGAACCCTGATACTCCGAAACAGATTGTCCAGTTTGTACATGAAGTGCATCCAGTTTTTGCCGTAACCCTCTACTCTTTTGCACATGCACTGTGGGTGAAATGATGATACCATGCCAAGTGTCAACCTTTTCAGAGATCGTTTTGTAGTGATTTTCAATTTTCACGGTCATTTAGCTCTCTAAACAAATCGGTAAATGATTGAAAAAATAGCAAATGATGTTAGAAAGTGTTGAAAATTGATGACGTCGCTTTGAATGGTGCATATGAACAGAAAAAAGTCTGTAGTTCAAATAAGTTTAAAAAAATGAAGTGCCCATGTAACAGATGAGTTCTTGTCTGGAACCTTGATACTCCGAAATAGATTGTCCAGTTTGTACACGAAGTGCGTCCGGTTTTTGCCGTAGCCCTCTCTACTCTTTTTCACATGCAATTTGGGTGAAATGATGATACCATGCCAAGTTTCAACCTTTTTAGAGTTCATTTTGTAGTGGTTTTCAATTTCACGGTCATTTAGCTCTCTAAACAAATCGGTAAATGACTAAAAAATAGCAAACGATGTCAGAACGTGTTGAAAATTGATGTCCTCGCTTTGAATGGTGCATACGAAACGCAAAAAAGTCTGGAGTTAGAATAAGTTTAAAAAAATGAAGTGCCCGTGTAACCGATGAGTTCTCATCCGAAACCCTGATACTCCGAAACAGATTGTCCAGTATGTACACGAAGTGCGTCCAGTTTTTGCCGTAACCCTCTACTCTTTTGCACGTGCACTGTGGGTGAAATGATGATACCATGCCAAGTTTCAACCTTTTCAGAGATCATTTTGTAGTGATTTTCAATTTCACGATCATTTATCTCTCTAAACAAATCGGTAAATGACTGAAAAAATAGCAAATGATGTTAGAAAGTGTTGAAAATTGATGACGTCGCTTTGAATGGTGCATAGGAACGCAAAAAAGTCTAGAGTTCAAATAAGTTTAAAAAAATGAAGTGCCAGTGTAACAGATGAGTTCTCATCTGAAACCCTGAAACTCTGAAATAGATTGTCCAGTTTGTACACGAAGTGCGTCCTGTTTTAGCCGTAACTGTCGGGGAACCTGATCCATGAACACCTATGGGGCCGGAGGTTGCACGAAGGGCAGATCGAGGCGAGGCACACGAGCGGTTTACCCAGCTTCGGAGCTCTCCGGAGAGATAACACTCTTACTGCTGCTTGTCTGGTTGTATTATCTGGTGTTCTTGCTCTCGAGCGAGAGAGTGTGATGTTTTTTGGGCTACGGATGAATCGAAGCAAACTGTCCGAAGCTCCGAACCTCCGGACCTCCGAACCCCCTCTACGTTGCGCATGGGCCTCCTTTTATACGCTAAAGGGGTCACCGACAGGTGGCAACGCAGAGGAGGGTAAAAACGTAAAAAGCGAGGTAGGTGGTACAGTTGCTTGTACAGTGCACCCTACCTAACCCTGACGGCAGGGGACAAGGGCATTAAATGCCCGTCTGGGTCGCCGAACAGTGCAGAAAAGGACCGTTAGGGGCGCCACCGTTCGCCACGATGGCGATCCTGTCAGCTTCGCATGCCACTGCGCACCGCTGGCTGCACAGCCTCCCGCCACGCGTGCCCGGAGAAGCCCCCAGAGCGACATGTTGGTGGATGCACTGGAGCGTGGGCGCAGAGTGGCCGCCTGCCGCGGCAAGCGCCTTGCCGCTGTTGTTATCTCGCCGGGTCCAGAAGCTCGTCGCTCACCGGGCCTCGGGGTACCTTGTTTAGTCTTCCCGGCAAGCTCCTCTTGCCGGGGCCTTGTTGCCTTGCCGGAGCGCGTGGCGCGTCGCGGCAAGTTCCTTGGAGTGCCTTGGTTGGCCTTCTCGGCAAGCTCCTCTTGCCGGGGTCTTGTCTCCTTAGCTTAAATACTTTGTTCTTGGATGGCTCCAAGGGAACCTTGGGGGATCTTGGCGTTCGCCCTGCAAGACTTTGCCGCGGGGTGCTGCAACTGCCCGTGCACAAGTTCGGGGTACTAGGGTACCCCTATTCTAGTACACCGACAGGAGCCCCCGGGCCTGGGCCAGACACGGTGCCGAGCGCTGTCGGGCCAGGCCCAAGACAGGGCACGGGCACACGCGGGCTGGGCCACTCCAAATCTTGCTCCCTATCCACCACGCTCTCCCATAACGGCACGCGTTGAATGCGGCATCGTGGGAGAGATCGTGGGCGGTTGTTTATTTGTAAGGCCGAAACGTCCGCCCCGTCCCTCTTTATAAGCAGAGGAAACAGAGGCAGTTCGTTCCCCCTTGCTGGTTGCTGCTACTCCTTCTTCACAAACTCCGCCGCTCCCCCCTTCTTCTCGAAGCCGAGAGAGCAGCGCTCCGCCCCCCATTGCCACCAGCATCACCACGCCGCCGACCTTCCCCACCACCTCCGCCATGGCCCCGAAAGCCGACAAGGGAAAGGGCGTGAAGTCGGCCGAGGCGCAGCGGCTCGCGGCACTGCGGAAGGAGCGGGCGATCTTCACCCCCCAGCTCGGCGTGCAGGACCTGAGGGAGTACTTCTACCTTTTTTGGGCGACGGAGACGCGTGCGCATCCGCGCACGAGGGTACTCCCAGCCGCTGCCTCGGAGTTGGCTCCAAACGGGTACCCTTTCTTCCCGCTATTCTTCTATTGCGGGCTCTGCCCGCCCTTCTCGGAGTTCT
Source organism: Triticum dicoccoides (assembly GCF_002162155.2). NCBI lineage: Eukaryota > Viridiplantae > Streptophyta > Magnoliopsida > Poales > Poaceae > Triticum > Triticum dicoccoides. Next base: position 293,402,302 of record NC_041384.1, read on the forward strand.
TCTGTGACATTATGAACACATATGGCTTCCGCCTCCTTGACTTCACCGCCAACGCTGTCCTGACCATGGCAATTTTCGCACAATTGTGCGAAAACTTTGTCGGAGTCCACCCTAGTGTTGCCCTTTTTCGCCACTTCTTCATACCTCGGGTAGAGAGAGGAGAGCCGCTTGCCGGAGGGATTGCCTGGGTCTCGAGAGTCGGCAAGAAAGAGGTGTACTTGGAGGGTGAGCTTCGCAGCAAGTGGGAGGAGTGGAGAGCGGAGTGGTGCTGGATCGTCGAGGAGAATCCACAGCCCTTCACCGCCGTGCACCGAACTCCAATAGTGCGCGGCAATGACTGGAGCAACGTGGCCCCGGAAGACGAGAGGCTGAAGATCGCCATCACTAGGATTCTTCGCCTCAGGCTTGCCGGGCTCACCATAGGTGCTATCGGGGCAGATTTCCTCCGCCGCCGCATTGCCCCCCTGCAGGAGAGGGGCAGGCCCGCCTGGGAATTCAAGAATTCGGCAGACATCATGAGGCTGCGGCCGGGCCTCAACTACAACTTCACCGTCTTGGAGTTGGATGGAATGCTCTTGGAATTTTTCAAACGCGACCCCCAGCACCCATTCACACTGCCGAGGGGCGTAGTTCCTTTGTGCAATAACTCTTCGCTTGACCGGATCCGCGCTATGATGCCGTTGTGCGATTCACACGGCATCGTCCCAACTTGGCAAGAGCCTGCGGATGACATTGTGCGAGCGTTCTTCGACAGCTTGGAGGAAGTGCCGGTCCGCGCTGACGAGTAGAACAGCCTCACCCGTGACACCACCGACGAGGAGCTGCAGTTCATCGCTACTAGGGCGGAAGAGGTTGCGGCCGCAGCTGCTGCGGGTGTGTTTGGGTTTACTGTGGAGGAGGCGGAGGCTGCAGAGGCGGCAAACCTTGCCGAATGCGCGGAGTTCATGGGCGAGGAGGAGCCTGCCGGTTCCGAAGCCGAGCTGAGCGAGGCCGGCGAGGAGGAGGCTGAGCCTTCAGAGAACTTGCCGCAGGCAGAGCCCCCGGCCCCGCCAAGGAGGCGCCTTGGCAGGGCCGGGGACGCAGCGGGGCGGCAGCCGGCTCCACAGCCACCGAGCCGCACGACGCGCTCTACCGCGGCAAGCAATGTTGCCGCGGGAGCGCCTCACGCAACAGCGTCAACTGGAGCGGGATCTTCCCGGGCCACTGCCACTGCCCCCGCCAAGCGGGCAAGGGATCCTACTCCTCCACCTCGCCGCACCAGAGGAGGGACGGACTTCGATCTTTCCGCGCTCAGCTCCGACGAGGAGGAAGAAGAGTGAGTTTCTTTGGTGCTCTTATAATCCTTCAATATTGCTGTTTAAATCTTGTATCTGACTTGCTCCAATCTGGACTCCTTTCTTTTCAGAACACTGGCCCAGAGAGCGGCGAAGAGGGCGAAGGCCGCGGTGATCGTCATCGAGGATGACCCCATCGTGTCAGCCGGAGGTGGGCCCGAGACCACCTTGACGGACCCGGCAATTACCCCTCAGAGCAGCCCCCAGCGTAAGTTCATAGTTCAGCCTTCCGCTGCCGGGCGCGCTTGAGTGCTTTTTCCTTTGTTGATATCTTGCTTGTTGACTTGTGCAGGAGCAGAGCAGCCTCATCAGGAGCGCCCGGAGGCCGGTCCCGAAGTGCCACCTGCTTCGACTACGCTGCCAAGGGAGGAGTCCCCGGCAAGGGAGCGCTCTCCGGCAAGGGGGGACTCTCCGGCAAGGGACGGCACTTCTGATCCTGCGGCGACCGAGGCCGCAACTGAAGATCTTGGCGCAGGTAATCCACTTGCCCAGAAACTTTCCCTTGGGTTCTGCTTCTTCCATTTTTCCTTTCTTGGATTTTTGATTGATTTTCCCCCTTCTTCGTTCTTCAGACCCATCTACGGCTGAGCCAATGGAGAGAGAGGGCGCCGGCGAGGAAGGTGCCGGCGCTAATGAGACCGCCGGCGAGGAGGCCGCCGGGGCTGCTGCTATGGAAGCCGGCGAGGGGTCGGGCGATCGCACTGACGACCCTGAGGCCGCAGGAGCGCCTGGCGCTGCGCCGACCGCCGAACCCTCTGCCGCTTCTTTAGAGCCGGGCTCCGAGGAGCCCCAGACCGGCGCCTACTTGAAGGCCGGTGACAATATCTTCATCAAGCTACCCTGGGCGTCGAGCTCCAGGGCGCCGGTCGAGGGGGAGTCTTTTGACGGGGAGGTGCTCACCTTTGCTGGACTGTCATTGGTTGACGCGCCCGGCAGCAGCAGCGGCGAGCCTGAGGAGGAGAAGCTGCTGCGGAAGCTGCTGTCACTCTACCGCACCCGGCAAGCCAAGCTGGCTTCCCGGGAAGCGCTTGTCGCGAAGGCGGGAGTTGACATGGAGAAGCGCGCGGAGGAGCTCCGTGGACAAAATCAAGAAGCTCTCCGGTCCCTGGGGCAGGAGCGGGAGCGACTCGACGAGGAGCGCACGGCCTTTCTTCTCGAGAAGGCCGAGGCTGAGGAGGAACAAAGGCTGGCTGCCGAGAAGCAGTCCGCGCGGGAAGGTGAATTAGTGCAGCGGAAGGCCAACCTCGACAGCTACGAGGAAGAGCTCACCGAGCGTGAGCGGGCACTTGGCGGGGCGCTCAAGGAGGCAAAGGACGCCGCGGCAACTGCCGAGGCCGCCAAGAAAGAGCTAGAGGAGAAGGTGGCGCAGCTGGAGGCCAACATTAGGAAGAGCGGCGAGGAGCTTGCCGCGCTCAAGCGTGAGCATGAGAAGGATGCTGCCGCCCACGGTGAGCTGCAAGGCCTTCTCGCTGAGAGGGGCAAGGAGCTCAGCGCCGCCAAGGATTCCAAAGCAGACCTGGAGCTGAAGCTGGCCATGCTGACGCAGACGCTGGAGGCCGCCAAGGAGCGGGAGAAGACCTTGTCGGAGAAGGTCAAGGCTGACGCGGCGCTGCTGGAGAGCATTGCAGTTACCCAGAACTCGTTCAGAGACACAGTGGAGCACTGGACCGAGGGTCTGGTGAACATTGCTGCAGTCATTAACGAGGAGCTGGCGCAGCTGGGGATGGAGGACTTTGGGTATCCTTCTGACGAGAGTCTTCAACCCAGCGCCAAGCTCAGCCTGTTCTTCAAGGGCGTGGCGACGGCACTCCAGCGGCTCCGGGAGAGGATCCCGAAGCAGCTGGCCGACGAGTCGCGCAAAATCTGCGCCGGGGTTCTCCAGAAGGTGCTGATGAAGGTGGCCTTCCGCAACCCAGGCCTCAGCTTCACCAACGTCCTCAGGTCCTTGCCGCCTGACGCCGATCTGGATGCACTCAAGGCCCTTGTCGCACCCATTGTGGACAAGGTGAGCGAGATTAAGAGGGTCGAGGGCAGACGCGTAGACTAGGCCGTCCATTTCTTCTTTTCCCTTGCCGTTGCTAATCATGTTATGAAAACATTCGGTTAGAGCTGCGACAAGTTATCTTTGTAATATAACTTTATTTCTGTCTATCAATTGCTATGTTATTTCCTCTACTAGATTCCTTTCTTTGTATGTTATTACCCTACGCTTCTATGGAACTTGTCGGCGCAGGCGCCCGAGCCGCGAGCGCTGAGTGCGGAACTTCAGCAGCCTGCTGGCGGCGCTTGTTCCGACAAGAAACCTTGTTGCGACTAGATGCAACATGCTTAAGCTGTTGAGCGGACTCGAAACAAAGTAAGGGCGCAACTAGCCACGAGTTGGTTCCTCCGCGCACAGGTTTTCCATACAAAGCAGGGTCGTTCGAGGAAGATAACTCAAAAAAATTTAAAAAGTGATTGCTCAAACTTTGGCAACTTAGCTTTTCTGTCGTTTGCTTCCCGGCAAGGCAGGACTTTGCTTGAACAACGCCTGGTCCATACCCCCCCCGGCAAACATGTGTGCGAGGGAACCTTCTTTTCCTTTGAAAGAAAAAGAAAGAAGAGAAAATAATAATATGGAGCTCTTCGGCTCGTTACTGCTTACCGGATGTAGGTGCTGCACAAAGTGTCAGATAATCGCATGCAAGAAAGGAACTAACGCATGAAATGGACAAGTTGTGCGAAGCACATGGGGTTCTACTTATGCACGGGATCTGTGCCCGGCTTTGTACAAAGGATTACATGCAACATCGGCAAGACTTGTACAAAAGGTGGTTGCCGGAACGGGTTCCGGCAACCGCGCCTTATGGGAAAAACTTACAAAGATGTTCTATGTTCCAGGAGTTGCTAACCGGAATGCCATCTTCGGTCTCAAGGCGGACAGCGCCAGCCCTTGTGACTCGTCTCACCCGATAAGGGCCTTCCAACTTCGGCGTCAACTTGTTGGAATTCTTGGCGGACTGAACGCGCCGAAGAACTAGGTCGCCTTCCTCGAAGCTTCTGGCTTTAACTTTGCGGCTATGATAGCGGCACAAAGCTTGCTGGTATCGAGCAGCTCGTACAGCAGCCTGAAGACGATCTTCCTCAAGGAGCAGCGTGTCGTCTTGCCGCAGCTGTTCTTGCTCAAGCTCATCATAAACGAGCACTCGAGGTGATTCGTATACGAGTTCCATTGGGAGAACTGCCTCTGCTCCATAGACTAGAGCGAAAGGTGTCTGGCCAGTGGCTCGATTTGGCGTCGTTCTAATCGACCAAAGAACCACCGGCAGCTCCTCGATCCAGTTCCTTCCGCACCTGTGCAGCCTGTCGAAAGTTCTGGTCTTGAGCCCGCGCAGCAATTCAGCATTTGCCCTCTCTGCTTGATCGTTGTTTCTTGGATGAGCAACAGAAGCGAAGCAGACCTTGGCGCCAAGGTCTTGGACGTACTCCATGAAGGTGCCGCTCGTGAATTGCGTGCCGTTGTCGGTGATGATCGTGTTAGGGATCCCGAAACGGCAAACAATTGACCTGAAGAACTTGACTGCTGACTGTGCCATCACCTTCCTCACTGGCTGCACTTCCGGCCACTTTGTGAACTTGTCAATTGCGTTGTACAAGTACTCAAAGCCCCCGACAGCTCGGGGGAAGGGGCCGAGGATATCGAGCCCCCAGACCGAAAATGGCCAGGATAAAGGGATCGTCTAGAGTTTGGAGTGGAACTGGCATGCTTCACACTTGGTTACTTGTGCAGTTGCATCCTGGAGGGCTGTCGGCCAAAAGAAACCTTGCTGGAAAGCTTTGCCGGCAAGTGCTCTTGCGCCAATGTGGTGGCCACATATGCCTCCATGTATCTCCGCCAACAGCTTTTGTCCATCTTCCCGGCGAATACACTTCAATTTCACACCGTTGAGTCTTCTTCTGTACAGTATGCTATCGACAAACTGGTACATACTTGACTTCCGGGCTACTCTTTCCGCTTCTTCTTGTTCTTCGGGAAGTTCTCCTGTCTGAAGGAAGTGGACAATCTGTTGTGCCCATGCTGGAGCTTGTGGCTCGACAACAAGGACTGAAGGCGCATCTGCTGTTGCGGGAACGTCCGCTTCCACGGCAAGGACTTGCGGTCCTGCCGGAGCTTGATGTTCCCCAGCAAGCTTGCCGGAGCAAAACTTGTCGGGAGCGTCTGCTTCAACGGAACAAACCATGAGGCTTGCCGGAGCAGACTGCCCCTCAGCCTCCTTGGTGTTGATCTTGGGGACTTTCTTGGCGGCGGCTTCGGGGAGCTCTGCTGGAAAGTAGTCACCAGAAACCAACTTCCTCTTCTTGCTTTGTCCAGTTGATGGTGTTACGGATGGTTGAGTCAAGTTAACCACAAAGATCCCTGGTTCCACAGGTAACTTTAGTGTGAGGCACTTTGACAGGCCATCAGCAATATCATTCCGAGCTCTTGGGATATGCTCCATTTGTAGGCCGTCAAAATGCTCTTCGAGCTTCCTCACTTCATCAACATACGCTTCCATCAACGGACTCTGGTAGCTCTTGTTCACTTGTCGGACGACAAGCTGTGAGTCACCCCTGACAATGAGCTTCTTGATCCCAAGGTCTGCTGCGATTCTGAGACCGGCAAGCAATCCTTCATACTCTGCAGTATTGTTGGTTGCTTGCTCTTTGGGAAAGTGCATCTGGACTACGTACTTGAGGTGCTCTCCAGTGGGTGTGACAAGCAGCACGCCTGCACCGGCGCCTTGCAGCGAGAAGGCACCATCAAAGTACATCAACCACTCTTTGCTTGCCTCTTTGACGGGGATGCTCGTTTCTGGAATTTCTTCATCTGGGGTTGGCGTCCACTCTGCTATGAACTCTGCCAATGCTCTGCTTTGGATAGTTGAGGTGCTCTCAAACTTGAGGCCAAAGCTTGACAGTTCCAGCGCCCACTCGACAATCCTGCCCGTTGCTTCTGGATTTTGCAGTATCCTCTTCAGCGGAAAGCGAGTGACGACTGAGATCTCATGTGCTTGGAAGTAATGGCGCATCTTTCTTGAGGCCATGAGGAGGCCGAAAAGCAACTTCTGCACACCAGAGTACCTTGATCTAGCCCCCTGTAGAACAGAACTGACAAAGTAAACTGGGCGCTGCACCATTCTCCTTGGCATCTTATCATGTTACTGCGCAAACCCATGTTTGTTGGGACAAGAGCTTGTCGACGAAGCCCCCTGCTTGTCGCTGGATGGATCTGCCGTGGTTGTTGGCTCATCATCAGCCTCCCTCTCCGCCACTAACGCAGCACTAACCACTTGATTGGTTGCCGCTATATACAGCAGCAACTTCTCTTGTGGCTTAGGTGCGACAAGCGTTGGAGTGGAGGACAGGTATCTCTTCAAGTCCTGCAGCGCAGCCTCCGCTTCCGGAGTCCATTTCATTGGACCTGCCTTTTTCAAAATTTTGAAAAATGGCAGGGCGCGCTCAGCAGATCTAGAGATAAACCTGCTAAGAGCAGCCACGCAACCGGCAAGCCTTCGTACATCCTTGACGTGCCTTGGTGCATCGATCTGCTCAATGGCTTTGATCTTGTCGGGATTGGCTTCAATTCCCCGCTGTGACACGAAGAACCCGAGAAGCTTGCCGGAAGGGACTCCAAACACGCACTTCTGGGGGTTGAGCTTGAGGTTGATCTTGCGCAGGTTTGCAAATGTTTCGTCTAAATCTTGAATCAAGGTCGCTTTGTTCTTGCTCTTGACCACTATGTCATCCATGTAAGCTTCCACATTTCTGTGCATTTGCGGCTCAAAAGCATGGTGGACTACCCTTGCGAATGTTGAACCAGCATTCTTCAAACCGAAAGGCATCCGTACGAAGCAGTACGTGCCACACGGGGTGATAAATGCGGTTTTCTCTTCATCTTCTTCTGCCATGAAGATCTGATGGTATCCTGAGTATGCATCAAGAAATGAAAGCAAATCACATCCGGCTGTGGAGTCAACAATCTGGTCAATACACGGCAAGGGAAATGGGTCTTTGGGACAAGCTTTATTAACATCAGTGAAGTCAATACAAAGTCTCCATTTCATGTTAGCTTTGCGCACAACAACAGGATTGGCCAACCACGTGGGATGGAGCACTCCTCTGACAAGGCCTACTGCTTCCAACTTCTTGATTTCTTCTACGGTGAATTCTTGGCGCTCTACTGCCTGCTTCCTGACTCTCTGCTTGACGGGCCGCGCATGAGGACAGACAGCAAGGTGGTGCTCAATAACTTTCCTGGGAACACCGGGGATATCAGACGGTTGCCACGCAAACACGTCGACATTCGCCCGCAGGAAAGCAACGAGCGCGCTTTCCTATTTGGGGTCAAGAGTGGCGCTGATGGTGAAGGTACCACCAGTGCCATCCTCCTTGGCGGACACCTTCTTAGTCTCAGGTGGAGCTGCCATTGCCTTCTTACACTTGCTGGTGGAGCTCGATGGTGCATCCTCGACGGTAGCGCAGCACTCCGAAGAAGTGCGCTTGCCGGAGTGGGCATCAGAGCTCTTGCCGGACTTGGTCTTCTTCTTCCCCCCGGGAGCTTCAGCGGAAAGTGTCCGTCATTCTGCTGCGGCTTCGGCTTCCCGGTAGATCTTGTCGGCACAGATAAGAGCATCCTTCTTGTCGCCAGGGACAGAGATGACACTTATTGGGCCTGGCATTTTCAGTACATTGTACGCATAGTGAGAGGCTGCCATGAACTTGGCGAGTGCCGGACGGCCAAGGATTCCATTGTAAGGTAATGGAAAGTCGGCAACGTCAAACGTGACCCTCTTAGTCTTGAAGTTCAGCTCACTACCAAATGTTACCGGCAATGTGATCTTTCCCTTTGGCTTGCTCCTTCCCGGGTTGATTCCTTGAAATGTGCCGGTCTCTTCGAGCTCGCTGTCAGGGATCTGGAGTTTCTGGAGCACCGCGGAGGAGATCAGGTTCAAGCCGGCCCCGCCGTCAACTAGCATCTTAGTGACCTTGAGGTTGCGGATTGTTGGTGAAACCAACATCGGCAAGCACCCGACCGCAGTTATGCGATCCGGGTGGTCCTCAATATCAAAGATGATAGGCGTGCTGGACCATTTCAGAGGCTTGCGTGACTCGACGGGTGGTTCTGCTGCATTAACTTCCCGCACCCACTGCTTGAGATGGCGGTGCGAGGCATGCAGAGAAGCACCACCGTCAACGCACAGGACCTATGTGGCTTTCTGGAACTCCTGCTCATCAGTCTCCTCATCATCCATATCTTCATCGTCGCTGTCATCTTCATCCTTGTCGCGGCCGCGAGGAGGTCTGTCTCCTTCCCGCTGCTTGGCCTTGCCGCGGCGTCCTCCTCGGCCGGGACGTTTCTTGCCGGATCCACCAGCTCCTTCTTGGGCCTTCTCCTTGTCGCGCCACTCGTATTCAGCTTTCTGTTGCTCAACAAGCTGTTCGACTCTCTTACAGTTCTGAAGATCATGGCCCTTGGTGCGGTGAATCTTGCAATACTGCTTGTTGGTGTCGTCCTGCTTGTCGGCGACCGCCACCTCCGCGGCAACTTTCTTGCCGGAGTCACCAGCTTTGGCTTCCTTGGAGCCACCACCGTTGCCGGACTGCTCAACAACTAGCACTTCTTTGCCTTTCCTCCTTCTGTTGTTCCGCCGCTGGTTTTTCCTTGTCGGGGCAGCATCTTCGCTGCCAGATCCTCCCGCTCCTATATTTTCTCCGGGGAGTCTCCTCCCTTCCTTAGCACGCGCACACTTGTCGGCTAGTGCATATAACTCACTGACGTCCCTAATCTTGCACATCGCCATTTCCTCCCGCATCCTGCGGTTCCGCACGTTCTGATGGAACGCGCTGATCACCGCGGCAGGGTGGACGTCTGGGATGTTGTGCTGCACACTACTGAATCTCTGAATGTACTTGCGCAGGGGCTCTCCTTCCTTCTGGGCGAGCAGATGAAGATCACTCTCCTGGCCATGAGGCTTGTGTCCGCCTGTAAAGGCGCCGACAAACTGATGGCACAGATCAGCCCAAGAGGATATGGAGTTGTCCGGCAAGTGCATGAGCCAGGATCTGTCGTTGGGCTTGAGCACCAGCGGGAAGTAGTAGGCAAGGATCTTGTCATCCCGTCCCCCGGCAGCCTGCACCGCGATGGTGTAGATGCTGAGGAACTCTGACGGATGTGTCTGGCCATCGTACTTCTCCGGTACGTCTGGCTTGAAGTTCTTTGTGCTGGGCCACTGGACTTGCGGCAGCTCACGAGTGAACGCAGGACAACCTACCGTGTACGGCAGATCGCCTAGTTCCCCTGGCGCATGCATGTCAACAGAGGGCCCATCGCGCTTGTCGGATTGACGTCGCGCTTCTCTTCGGCGCTCGATGCGGGTTTGAGCGTCTTCTTGTTGTCGATCATGAAGAACTTGGCGCTGATCGCGACGAGCTCGTGGATCCGACGATGCAGTGAAGTCGCTGTCGAGGTGGATCCGGCGAGTCGGCGATCTTGGCCTTCAGGGCGGTGATTGCATGGTAGTTGCACCTCTGCCCATTTCGTCGCCACCGGCTCGCGTCCGGCGGCCCTGCCGCGGCGGCGACGCGCTCGGCCGCCGTGGAGTGTCGCCGTTGGCGTAGCCGATGAGACTCTGAATGGTGGCCCTTCATTCATCGATCTTGTCCGACGTCGGAGGGTAATCTAGGAGAAGTTGAGCTCGCGCCAAAGCTTCTGCTAGAGTGGTGGGTGGCAGTGGCGGACAGCGCGAGGAGCGGGACGTGCTCGAACTTCTAACTATGTTAGAAGGAGCAGTATCCCGTCCAGGCGACCGTGCCCCGCTCGTGCCAGCACGCTGGCGTGCATGCTGGTCTTGAGCGCCCCGAGATCCACCAGCTTGGTCTTGGGCTATCATGCGTATGGCACTGCTAGTGCCATGACGCTGTTAATCTTGCGCCTCCTGAGAGTGGCGTGGAACATGTATAGTCGCCGAGGTTTGTGCAGCCTTGTTCTTGGACCTGGCGGCATCATGAGCTTCCTCGTCGACGTCCTTTCTTCCGCCGACGTCCATCCCACCACTCGTTTGCTCCAACGGTGGCGGAATTGACATGGATGGAGCGGTTGCCGCCGAAGTCTTCTTATTCAGTGGCATGTTGATGAAGGGAATAAAGATCTAGCTCGTGTGAACGCCGGATCTGGTTCACACAATCTCAACACCCCCTACCTGGCGCGCCAAAGATGTCGGGGAAGCTGATCCACGAACACCTATGGGGCCGGCGGACCGGGCCCCTTTCGGTTCGGCGGGGGGCGGAGGTCGCACGAAGAGCAGATCAAGGCGAGGCACACGAGCGGTTTACCCAGCTTCGAAGCTCTCCAAAGAGATAACAATCCTACTGCTGCTTGTCTGGTTGTATTATCTGGTGTTCTTGCTCTCGAGCGAGAGAGTGTGATGTTTTTTGGGCTACGGATGAATCGAAGCAAACTGTCCGAAGCTCCGAACCTCTGAACCTCCGAACCCCCTCTACGTTGCGCATGGGCCTCCTTTTATACGCTAAAGGGGTCACCGACAGGTGGCAACGCAGAGGAGGGTAAAAACGTAAAAAGCGAGGTAGGTGGTATAGTTTCTTGTATAATGCACCCTACCTAACCCTGACGGCAGGGGACAAGGGCATTAAATGCCCGTCTGAGTCGCCCGAACAGTGCAGAAAAGGACCATTAGGGGCGCCACCATTCGCCAAGATGGCGATCCTGTCAGCTTCGCATGCCACTGCGCACCGCTGGCTGCACAGCCTCCCGCCACGCGTGCCCGGAGAAGCCCCCAGAGCGACACATTGGTGGATGCGCTGGAGCGTGGGCGCAGAGTGGCCGCCTGCCGCGGCAAGCGCCTTGCCGCTGTTGTTATCTCGCTGGGTCCAGAAGCTCGTCGCTCACCGGGCCTCGGGGTACCTTGTTTAGTCTTCCCAGCAAGCTCCTCTTGCCGGGGCCTTGTTGCCTTGCCGGAGCGCGTGGCGTGTCGCGGCAAGTTCCTTGGAGCGCCTTGGTTGGCCTTTCCGGCAAGCTCCTCTTGCCGGGGTCTTGTCTCCTTAGCTTAAATACTTTGTTCTTGGATGGCTCCAAGGGAACCTTGGGGGATCTTGGCGTTCGCCCGGCAAGCCTTTGCCGCGGGGTGCTGCAACTGCCCGTGCACAAGTTCGGGGTACTAGGGTACCCCTATTCTAGTACACCGACAGTAACCCTCTCTACTCTTTTTCACATGCCATGTGGGTGAAATGATGATACCATGCCAAGTTTCAACCTTTTCAGAGTTCATTTTGTAGTGATTTTCAATTTCACGGTCATTTAGCTCTCTAAACAAATCGATAAATGACTGAAAAATAGCAAATGATGTCAGAACATGTTGAAAATTGATGTCCTCGCTTTGAATGGTGCATATGGAACGTAAAAAAGTCTGGAGTTCAAATATGTTTAAAAAAATTAAGTTCCCATGTAACCGATGAGTTCTCGTCCGAAACCCTGATACTCTGAAACAGATTGTCTAGTTTGTACACGAAGTGCGTCCAGTTTTTGTCGTAACCCTCTCTAGTATTTCGCACATTCCATGTGGGTGAAATGATGATACCATGCCAAGTTTCAACATTTTCAGAGTTCACTTTGTAGTGATTTTCAATTTCACGGTCCTTTAGCTCTCTAAATAAATCGGTAAACGACTAGAAATAGCAAATGATGTTAGAAAGTGTTGAAAATTGATGATGTCGCTTTGAATGGTGCAAAGGAACGCAAAAAATGTCTGGAGTTCAAATAAGTTTAGAAAAATGAAGTGCCCGTGTAACAGATGAGTTCTTGTCTGGAACCCTGATACTCCGAAATAGATTGTCCAGTTTGTACATGAAGTGCATCCGGTTTTTGCCGTAACCCTCTCTACTCTTTTTCACATGCCATGTGGGTGAAATGATGATACCATGCCAAGTTTCAACCTTGTAAGAGTTCATTCTGTAGTGATTTTCAATTTCACGTTCATTTAGCTCTCTAAACAAATCGGTAAATGACTGAAAAATAGCAAACGATGTCAGAACGTGTTGAAAATTGATGTCCTCGCTTTGAATGGTGCATACGGAACACGAAAAGGTCTGGAGTTCAAATAAGTTTAA
>NC_041384.1:293414799-293416057 GCF_002162155.2 Triticum dicoccoides
TGTGGGTGAAATGATGATACCATGCCAAGTTTCAACCTTGTAAGAGTTCATTCTGTAGTGATTTTCAATTTCACGTTCATTTAGCTCTCTAAACAAATCGGTAAATGACTGAAAAATAGCAAACGACGTCAGAACGTGTTGAAAATTGATGTCCTCACTTTGAATGGTGCATACGGAACGCGAAAAGGTCTGGAGTTCAAATAAGTTTAAAAAAATGAAGTGCCCGTGTAAACGATGAGTTCTCATCCGAAACCCTGATACTCCGAAACAGATTGTCCAGTTTGTACACAAAGTGCGTCCAGTTTTTGCCGTAACCCTCTACTCTTTTGCACATGCACTGTGGGTGAAATGTTGATACCATGCCAAGTTTCAACCTTTTCAGAGATCATTTTGTGGTGATTTTCAATTTCACGGTCATTTAGCTCTGTAAACAAATCGGTAAATGACTGAAAAAATAGCAGATGATGTTAGAAAGTGTTGAAAATTGATGACATCGCTTTGAATGGTGCATAGGAACACAAAAAAGTCTGGAGTTCAAATAAGGTTAAAAAAATGAAGTTCCCGTGTAACGGATGAGTTCTTGTCCGAAACCCTGATACTCCGAAATAGATTGTCCAGTTTGTACATGAAGTGCGTCCGGTTTTTGCCGTAACCCTCTCTACTCTTTTTCACATGCCATGTGGGTGAAATGATGATACCATGCCAAGTTTCAACATTTTCAGACTTCATTTTGTAGTGATTTTCAATTTCACGCTCATTTAGCTCTCTAAACAAATCGGTAAATGACTGAAAAATAGCAAACGGTGTCAAAACGTGTTGAAAATTGATGTCCTCACTTTGAATGGTGCATACGGAACGCAAAAAAGTCTGGAGTTCAAATAATTTTAAAAAAATGAAGTGCCCGAGTAACCGATGAGTTCTCGTCCGAAACCCTGTTACTCCGAAACATATTGTCCAGTTTGTACACGAAGTGCGTCCAGTTTTTTCGGTAACCCTCTACTCTTTTGCACGTGGATTGTCGGTGAAATGATGATACCATGCCAAGTGTCAACCTTTTTAGAGATCGTTTTGTAGTGATTTTCAATTTCACGGTCATTTAGCTCTCTAAACAAATCGGTAAATGATTGAAAAAATAGCAAATGATGTTAGAAAGTGTTGAAAATTGATGACGTCGCTTTGAAAAGTCTGGAGTTCAAATAAGTTTAAAAAATGAAGTGCCCGTGTAATAGATGAGTTCTTGTTTGGAACCCTGATACTC
>NC_041384.1:293416067-293419001 GCF_002162155.2 Triticum dicoccoides
ATGCCAAGTTTCAACCTTGTAAGAGTTCATTCTGTAGTGATTTTCAATTTCACGTTCATTTAGCTCTCTAAACAAATCGGTAAATGACTGAAAAATAGCAAACGATGTCAGAACGTGTTGAAAATTGATGTCCTCGCTTTGAATGGTGCATACGGAACACGAAAAGGTCTGGAGTTCAAATAAGTTTAAAAAAATGAAGTGCCCGTGTAACCGATGAGTTCTCATCCGAAACCCTGATACTCCGAAACAGATTGTCCAGTTTGTACACAAAGTGCATCCAGTTTTTGCCGTAACCCTCTACTCTTTTGCACATGCACTGTGGGTGAAATGATGATACCATGCCAAGTTTCAACCTTTTCAGAGATCATTTTGTGGTGATTTTCAATTTCACGGTCATTTAGCTCTGTAAACAAATCGGTAAATGACTGAAAAAATAGCAGATGATGTTAGAAAGTGTTGAAAATTGATGACGTCGCTTTGAATGGTGCATAGGAACACAAAAAAGTCTGGAGTTCAAATAAGTTTAAAAAAATGAAGTTCCAGTGTAACGGATGAGTTCTTGTCCGAAACCCTGATACTCCGAAATAGATTGTCCAGTTTGTACATGAAGTGCATCCGGTTTTTGCCGTAACCCTCTCTACTCTTTTTCACATGCCATGTGGGTGAAATGATGATACCATGCCAAGTTTCAACATTTTCAGACTTCATTTTGTAGTGATTTTGAATTTCACGGTCATTTAGCTCTCTAAACAAATTGGTAAATGACTGAAAAATAGTAAACAATGTCAGAACATGTTGAAAATTGATGTTCTCGCTTTGAATGGTGCATACGGAACGCAAAAAACTATGGAGTTCAAATAAGTTTAAAAAAATGAAGTGCACGTGTAACCGATGAGTTCTCGTCCGAAACCCTGATACTCCGAAAGAGATTGTCCAGTTTGTACACGAAGTGCGTACAGTTTTTGCCGTAACCCTGTCTACTCTTTTGCACGTGCACTGTGGGTGAAATGATGATACCATGCCAAGTTTCAACCTTTTTAGAGATCATTTTGTAGTGATTTTGAATTTCACGGTCATTTAGCTCTGCAAACAAGTCGGTAAATGACTGAAAAAATAGCAGATGATGTTAGAAAGTGTTGAAAATTGATGACGTCGCTTTGAATGGTGCATAGGAACACAAAAAAGTCTGGAGTTCAAATAAGTTTTAAAAAATGAAGTGCCCGTGTAATAGATGAGTTCTCGTCCGAAACCCTGATACTCCGAAAGAGATTTTCCAGTTTGTACATGAAGTGCGTCCAGTTTTTGCCGTAACCCTCTCTACTATTTTGCACGTGCTATGTGGGTGAATGATGATACCATGCCAAGTTTCAACATATTCAGAGTTCATTTTGTAGTGATTTTCAATTTCACGATCATTTAGCTCTCTAAACAAATCGGTAAATGATTGAAAAAATAGCAAATGATGTTAGAAAGTGTTGAAAATTGATGACGTCGCTTTGAATGGTGCATAGGAACACAAAAAATTCTGGAGTTCAAATAAGTTTAAAAAAATGAAGTGCCCGTGTAACAGAAGAGTTCTTGTCTGGAACCCTGATACTCCGAAATAGATTGTCCAGTTTGTACACGAAGTGCATCCGGTTTTTGCCGTAACCCTCTCTACTCTTTTTCACATGGCATGTGGGTGAAATGATGATACCATGCCAAGTTTCAACCTTGTAAGAGTTCATTCTGTAGTGATTTTCAATTTCACGTTCATTTAGCTCTCTAAACAAATCGGTAAATGACTGAAAAATAGCAAACGACGTCAGAACGTGTTGAAAATTGATGTCCTCACTTTGAATGGTGCATACGGAACGCGAAAAGGTCTGGAGTTCAAATAAGTTTAAAAAAATGAAGTGCCCGTGTAACCGATGAGTTCTCATCCGAAACCCTGATACTCCGAAACAGATTGTCCAGTTTGTACACAAAGTGCGTCCAGTTTTTGCCGTAACCCTCTACTCTTTTGCACATGCACTGTGGGTGAAATGTTGATACCATGCCAAGTTTCAACCTTTTCAGAGATCATTTTGTGGTGATTTTCAATTTCACGGTCATTTAGCTCTGTAAACAAATCGGTAAATGACTGAAAAAATAGCAGATGATGTTAGAAAGTGTTGAAAATTGATGACATCGCTTTGAATGGTGCATAGGAACACAAAAAAGTC
This sequence comes from Triticum dicoccoides, assembly GCF_002162155.2. NCBI lineage: Eukaryota > Viridiplantae > Streptophyta > Magnoliopsida > Poales > Poaceae > Triticum > Triticum dicoccoides. Next base: position 293,418,272 of record NC_041384.1, read on the forward strand.
TGGAGTTCAAATAAGGTTAAAAAAATGAAGTTCCCGTGTAACGGATGAGTTCTTGTCCGAAACCCTGATACTCCGAAATAGATTGTCCAGTTTGTACATGAAGTGCGTCCGGTTTTTGCCGTAACCCTCTCTACTCTTTTTCACATGCCATGTGGGTGAAATGATGATACCATGCCAAGTTTCAACATTTTCAGACTTCATTTTGTAGTGATTTTCAATTTCACGCTCATTTAGCTCTCTAAACAAATCGGTAAATGACTGAAAAATAGCAAACGGTGTCAAAACGTGTTGAAAATTGATGTCCTCACTTTGAATGGTGCATACGGAACGCAAAAAAGTCTGGAGTTCAAATAATTTTAAAAAAATGAAGTGCCCGAGTAACCGATGAGTTCTCGTCCGAAACCCTGTTACTCCGAAACATATTGTCCAGTTTGTACACGAAGTGCGTCCAGTTTTTTCGGTAACCCTCTACTCTTTTGCACGTGGATTGTCGGTGAAATGATGATACCATGCCAAGTGTCAACCTTTTTAGAGATCGTTTTGTAGTGATTTTCAATTTCACGGTCATTTAGCTCTCTAAACAAATCGGTAAATGATTGAAAAAATAGCAAATGATGTTAGAAAGTGTTGAAAATTGATGACGTCGCTTTGAAAAGTCTGGAGTTCAAATAAGTTTAAAAAATGAAGTGCCCGTGTAATAGATGAGTTCTTGTTTGGAACCCTGATACTC
>NC_041384.1:293419376-293420080 GCF_002162155.2 Triticum dicoccoides
GAAATAGATTGTCCAGTTTGTACACGAAGCGCGTCCGGTTTTTGCCGTAACCGTCTCTACTCTTTTTCACATGCAATGTGGGTGAAATGATGATATCATGCCAAGTTTCAACCTTTTAAGAGTTCATTTTGTAGTGATTTTCAATTTCACGTTCATTTAGCTCTCTAAATAAATCAGTAAATGACTGAAAAATAGTAAACGATGTCAGAACATGTTGAAAATTGATGTCCTCGCTTTGAATGGTGCATACGGAACGCAAAAAACTATGGAGTTCAAATAAGTTTAAAAAAATGAAGTGCCCGTGTAACCGATGAGTTCTCGTCCGAAACCCTGATACTCCGAAAGAGATTGTCCAGTTTGTACACGAAGTGCGTCCAGTTTTTGCCGTAACCCTATCTACTCTTTTGCACGTGCACTGTGGGTGAAATGATGATACCATGCCAAGTTTCAACCTTTTTAGAGATCATTTTGTAGTGATTTTGAATTTCACGGTCATTTAGCTCTGTAAACAAGTCGGTAAATGACTGAAAAAATAGCAGATGATGTTAGAAAGTGTTGAAAATTGATGACGTCGCTTTGAATGGTGCATAGGAACACAAAAAAGTCTGTAGTTCAAATAATTTTAAAAAAATGAAGTGCCCGTGTAACAGATGAGTTCTCGTCCGAAACCCTGATACTCCGAAAGAGATTTTCCAGTTTGTACA